>NC_057806.1:452812792-453112792 GCF_018294505.1 Triticum aestivum
TTTCTGGAGGTTTGGGCATTTATAGGAGAGGTTGGCATCGAGAACAAGTTAGGAGGCCCCACGGGAAGTCCACGAGGCACAAGGGGCGCCCCCACCCTCGTGGGGCCCATGGGACTCCCCTCCAGTAGATTTTCGTTCCAGTATTTTTTATATTTTCCAAAAAATCTCCATTGATTTTCAGCGCATTTCGTGAACTTTTATTTCTGCACAAAAACAACACCACGGTAGTTCTGCTGAAAACAGCGTCAGTCCGGGTTAGTTCTAATCAAATCATACCCAAAATCACATAAAACTATTTTAAACATGGCATGAATACTTCATAAATTCTAGATACGTTGGAGACGTATCATGTCGCAACCCCCAACTTTAAGAAACGACAACTTAGGTTTCTTGCCAAACCATACTTCATAAGGTGTCATCTCAATGGATTTAGACGGTGCCCTATTTAGCGTGAATGTGGTTGTCTCTAATGCATAACCCCAAAACAATAGTGGTAAATCGGTAAGATACATCATAGAATGCACCATATCCTATAAAGCACGGTTATGATGTTCGGACACACCATTACGCTGTGGTGTTCTAGGTGGCCTGGGTTGTGAAACTATTCCACATTGTTTAAATTGAAGGCCAAACTCGTAACTCAATTATTCGCCTCCGCGATCAGATCGTAGAAACTTTATTTTCTTATTATGATGATTCTCTACTTCACTCCGAAATTCTTTGAACTTTTCAAATGTTTCAGACTTGTGTTCATTAACTAGATATACCCATATCTGCTCAAATCATCTGTGAAGGTCAGAAAAAAATGGTACCCATCGTGTGCCTCAACACTCATTGGACCGCATACATCAGTATGTATTATTTCCAATAAGTCATCGGCTTGCTCCATTGTTCCGGAGAACGGAGTTTTAGTCATCTTGCCCATGAGGCATGGTTCGCAAGTATCAAATGATTCATAATCAAGTGATTCCGAAAGCCCATTTGCAAGGAGTTTCTTCATGCGCTTTACACCAATATGACCTAAATGGCAGTGCCACAAATATGTTGAACTATCATTATCAATTTTGCATCTTTTGGCATCAATATTATGAATATGTGTATCACTATGATCGAGAATCAATAAACCTTTTACATTGGGTGTATGACCATATAAAGTTTTATTCATGTAAACAGAGCAACAATTATTCTCTGACTTAAATGAATAACTGTATTGCAATAAGCATTATCTAATCATATTCATGCTCAACGCAAACACTGAATAACATTAATTTAGGTTGAACACTAATCCCGAAGGTAGAGGGAGTGTGCGATGGTGATCTTATCAACCTTGGAATCACTTCCAACACAAATCTTCACCTCGCCCTTAACTAGTCTCTGTTAATTCTGCAACTCCTTTTTCGAGTTAATAATCTTAGCAACTGAATTAGTATCAACTACCCAGGGGCTACTACGAACACTAGTGAGGTACACATCAACAATGTGTATATCAAATATACCTTTTCACTTTGCCATCCTTCTTATCCGCCAAATGTTTGGGGCAGTTCCACTTCAAGTGACCATTTCCTTCGTAGCAGAAGCACTCAGTTTCAAGCTTAGGACCAACTTTGGGCTTCTTCACGGGAATGTGAACTTGCTTGCCATTTGATACGTCTCCAACGCATCTATAATTTTTTATTATTCCATGCTATTATATTATCTGTTTTGGATGTTTTACATGCATTAATATGCTATTTTATATTATTTTTTGGACTAACCTATTAACCTAGAGCCTAGTGTCAGTTCCTGTTTTCCCTGTTTTTGAGTTTCATAGAAAAGGAATACCAAACGGAGTCCAAATAGAATAAAATCTTCACGATGATTTTCCTTGGACCAGAAGACAACCAGGAGAATTGGAGATGAAGTCGGAGGAGCCACGAGGTGGACCCTTGTGGGCCCCTCGTGCACCTCCTGACCTAATTCTTTCACCTACATATACTCTTATATCCCCAAACCACCAGAATAAGCCACGAAAACACTTTTCCACGGCCGCAAGCTTCTGTATGCATGAGATCCCATCTAGGGACCTTTTCTGGCGTCCTGCCGGAGGGGGATTCGATCATGGAGGGCTTCTACATCAACTCTATTGCCCTTCCTATGAAGCGTGAGTAGTTTACCACAGACCTACGGGTCCACAACTAGTAGCTAGGTGACTTCCTCTCTCTCTCTCTTTGATTCACAATACCATGTTCTCCTCGATGTTCTTGGAGATCTATTCGATGTAATACTCTTTTGCGGTGTGCTTGCCGAGATCCGATGAATTGTGGATTTATGATCAGCTTATCTATGAATTTGTTCGAATGTCCTCTAAAGTCATATATGCATGATTTGATATCTTTGTAATTCTCTTCGAACTATCGGGTTGTTTTGGCCAACTAGATTGGGTTTTCTTGCAATGGGAGAAGTGCTTAGCTTTGAGTTCAATCTTGCGGTGTCCTTTCCTAGTGACAATAGGGGCAGCAAGGCACACATTGTATTGTTGCCATCAAGGATAAAAAGATGGGGTTTTCATCATATTGCTTGAGTTAATTCCTCTACATCATGTCATCTTGGTTGATGCGTTACTCTGTTCTTTATGAAGTTAATACTCTAGATGGATGTTGGATAGCGGTCAATGTGTGGAGTAATAGTAGCAGATGGAGAATCGTTTCGGTCTACTTGACACAGACGTGATGCATATATTCATGATCATTGCCTTAGATATCGCCATAACTTTGCGCTTTTCTATGAATTGCTTGACAGTAATTTGTTCACCCATCATATTATTTTCTATCTTGAGAGAAGCCTCTAGTGAAACCTATGCCCCCCGAGTCTATTTTCCATAATATAAGTTCTATTTCCCATTATATAAGTTTCCAATCTACTATTCTGCAATCTTTTACTTTCCGATCTATAAACAAAAACACCAAAAATATTTACTTTACTGTTTATCTATCTCTATCATATCTCACTTTTGCTAGTAACGGTGAAGGGATTGATAACCCCTTTATCACGTTGGGTGCAATTTGTTGTTTGTTTGTGCAGGTATTTAGTGACTTGTGCATTGTCTCCTACTGGATTGATACCTTGGTTCTCAAACTGAGGGAAATACATATCTCTACTTTGCTGCATCACCCTTTCCTCTTCAAGGGAAAAACCAACGCAAGCTCAAGAAGTAGCAGGAAGAATTTCTGACGCCGTTGTCGGGGAGATCTATGCCAAGTCAAGCCATACCAAGTACCCATCATAAACTCTCATCCCTTGCATTACATTATTCGCTATTCGCCTCTCATTTTCCTCTCCCCCACTTCTAAAATGATATTCAAAAAGATTTTGCTTTTCTTCACCCCTCTTCCGTTCATCTTATTCGTTTGCTTTTTGTGTGCTCGTGTGTTGGATTTCTTGCTTTGTCATGATGGTTCAAGAGAATACCAAATTGTGTGACTTTTCCAACACCAATAATAATGATTTTATTAGTACTCCGGTTGTTCCTGCTACTAATGCGGAATCTTGTGAAATTAATGTCGTATTGCTGTATCTTGTTATGAAAGATCAATTTTCCGGCCTTCCTAGTGAAGATGCCGCATCCCATCTAAACAATTTCGTTGATTTATGTGATATGCACAATAAAAAAAGATGTGGATAATTATATTGTTAAATTGAAGCTATTCCCATTCTCACTTCGAGATCGCGCTAAAACTTGGTTTTCATCTTTGCCTAAAATAGTATTGATTCATGGAATAAGTGTAAAGATGCTTTATTTCCAAGTATTTTCCTCCCGCTAAGATCATCTCCCTTAGGAATGATATTATGAATTTTAAGAAACTTGATCATGAACATGTTGCACAATCCTTGGAGAGGATTAAATTGATGATACAAAATTGCCCTACTCATGGTTTGAATTTGTGGATGATTATACAAAAAAATTATGCCAGATTGAATTTTGGTTCTAGAAATCTTTTAGATTCGGCCGCGGGAGGCACTTTTATGGAAATTACTTTAGGAGAAGCTACTAAACTCCTAGATAATATTATGGTTAATTATTCTCAATGGCATACCGAAGGATCTTCCACTAGTTAAAAAGTGCATGCGATTGAAGAGATTAATGTTTTGAGTGGAAAGATGGATGAGCTTATGAAATTATTTGCTAGCAAGAGTGCTTCTATTGATCCCAATGATATGCATTTGTCTACATTTATTGAAAATAATAATGAATCTATGGATGTGAATTTTGTTGGTAGGAACAACTTTGGTAATATCGCGTATAGAGGTAATTTTAATCCTAGGCCATTTCCTACTAAATTCCTCTAATAATTATGGTAATTCTTTTAACAATTCATATGGAAATTAAAATAAGATGCCCTCTGATTTTGAGAATAGTGTTAAAGAATTTATGAGTTCACAAAAGAATTTCAATGCTTTGATTGAAGAATAATTGCTTAAGATTGATGGTTTGGCTAGGAACGTGGATAGTATTTCTCTTGATGTTGATTATTTGAAACTTATATCTATTCCACCCAAGCATGATATTAACAAGTCTCTCAAAGCTATGAGAACTTCATAGATGAGTGCAAAGAAAGAACCGCTAAGAGGCGTGCTAAAAAGATTGGTTTATAAAAACATGTTCTTCTAGTTTCCGTGAAAATAGTGATGAAGATCTTAAAGTGATTGATGTGACTCCCATTGAATATTTGTTTTACAATATAAATCTTGACAAACATGGGACTGGAGATGAGTCAACTTTAGTTAAAAGGCGCCCCAATGATTCGGAGTTTTTAGATCTTGATGCAAAAATTGATAAAAATAGGATTGGAGAGGTCAAAACTTTAGGTAGCAATGAACCCACTCTTTTGGATTTCAAGGAATTTAATTATGATAATTGTTCTTTAATAGATTGTATTTCCTTGTTGCAATCCATGTTGAATTCTCCCCATGCTTATAATCAAAATAAAGCTTTTACTAAACATATCTTTGATGCTATGATGCAATCTTTTGAAGAAAAGCTTGAATTGGAAGTTTCTATCCCTAGAAAACTTTATGATGATTGGGAACCTACTATTAAGATTAAGATTAAAGATTATGAGTGTCATGCTTTGTGTTATTTGGGTGCTAGCGTTTCCACAATTCCAAAAATTCTATGTGATGTGTTAGGTTTCCGTGAAATTGATGATTGTTCTTTAAATTTGCATCTTGCGAATTCCACTATTAAGAAAACTATGGGAAGGATTAATGATGTTCTTATTGTTGCAAATAGGAATTATGTGCCCGTTGATTTCATTTTGCTTGATATAGATTGCAATACTACATGCCCTATTATTCTTGGTAGACCTTTCCTTAGAACGATTGGTGCAATTATTGATATGAAAGAAGGAAACATTAGATTTCAATTTCTGTTATGGAAGGACATGGAACACTTTCTGAGAAAGAAAAATTAAATTGCCATATGAATCTATTATGAGAGCTACTTATGGATTGCATACCAAAGATGACAATACCTAGATCTATTCGTGTTTTTATGCCTAGCTAAGGGCGTTAAACAATAGCGCTTGTTGGGAGGCAACCCAATTTTATTTTTGTTCTTGCTTTTTAGGTCATGTTTTGCATTAAATAATTTACCTAGCCTCTGGTTATATGTTGTGTTTTAATTAGTGTTTGTGCCAAGTAAGACCTTTGGGATGGCTTACGGTGACAGTTGATTTGATCTTGCTGAAAAACAGAAACTTTTGTACCTAGGAAATTAATTTTCTTTTTAGCAGAAGCGCAATAAAATACTGATTATTTTTGAAGAAGATTTATAAACAAATTTCTTTGGACTTCCTATTTTTTCAGAATTTTGGGAGTTACAGAAGTATTCGAGAGTTATATATTGCCACAGACTGTTCTGTTTTTGACAGATTCTCTTTTCTTTGTGTTGATTGCTTATTTTGACGATTCTATGGCTAGTATCGGGGGGTATGAACAATGGATAAGTTGGAATATAGTATATATTACACCAATATAAATAAATAATGAGTTCAAAACAGTACCAAAACTGGTGATTTATTTTCTTATACTAACGGAGCTTATGAGGTTTTCTGTTGAGTTTTCTGTTGTGAAGTTTTCAAGTTTTGGGTAAGGATTTGATGGACTATGGAATAAGGAGTGGCAAGAGCCTAAGATTGGGGATGCGCAAGGCACCCTAAGGTAATATTCAAGGACAACCAAGAGCCTAAGATTGGGGATGCCCCGGAAGGTCCCCTCTTTCGTCTTCGTCTATCGATAACTTTACTTGAGGCTATATTTTTATTCACCACATAATATGTGTTTGGCTTGCAGCGTCTTGTATGATTTGAGTCTTTGCTTTTTAGTTTGCCACAATCATCCTTGCTATACACACCATTTGGGAGGGACACACATGAATCGTGATTTATTAGAATACTCTATGTGCTTCACTTATATCTTTTGAGCTAGGCAATTTTGCTCTAGTGCTTCACTCATATCTTTTTAGAGCACGACGGTGGTTTTATTTTATATAAATTGATGAACTCTCATGCTTCACTTATATTATTTTGAGAGTTTTTAAACAACATGGTAATTTTATTTGGTTAATTTTTTGTCCTAATATGATAAGCATCCAAGAGGGATATAATAAAAACTTTTATATAAAGTGCATTGAATACTATGAGAAGTTTGATTCCTTATGATTGTTTTGAGATATGAAGATGGTGATATTATAGTCACGCTAGTAAGTAATTGTGAATTTGATAAATACTTGTGTTAAGGTTTGTGAGTCCCATATCATGCACGTATGGTGAGATGTTATGTGATGAAGTCGGAGCATGATGTATTTATTGATTGTCTTCCTTATGAGTGGCGGTCGGGGACGAGCGATGGTATTTTCCTACCAATCTATCCCCCTAGGAGCATGCGTGTAGTACTTCGTTTCAATAACTAATAGAGTTTTGCAATAAGTATGTGAGTTCTTTATGACTAATGTTGAGTCCATGGATTATACGCACTCTCACCCTTCCACCATTGCTAGCCTATCTAGTACCGCGCAAGTTTCACTGGTGCCATAAACGCACCATATACCTTCCTCAAAAAGCCACCATACCTACCTATTATGGCATTTCCATAGCCATTCCAAGATATATTGTCATGCAACTTTTCACCGTTCTGTTTATTATGACACGCTCCATCATTGTCATATTGCTTTGCATGATCATGTAGTTGACATCGTATTTGTGGCAAAGCCACCATTCATAATTCTTTCATACATGTCACTCTTGATTCATTGCACATCCTGGTACACCACCGGAGCCATTCATATAGAGTCATATTTTGTTCTAAGTATCGAGTTGTAAGTAAATAAAAGTGTGATGATCTTCATTATTAGAGCATTGTCCCATGTGAGGAAAGGATGATGGAGACTATGATTCCCCCACAAGTCAGGATGAGACTCCGCACGAAAAAAAGAGGCCAAAAAATAAGAAAATGCCCAAATAAAAAAAGAGAAAAGAGAGAAGGGGCAATGTTACTATCCTTTTACCACACTTGTGCTTCAAAGTAGCACCATGATCTTCATGATAGAGACTCTCCTAAATTGTCACTTTCATATACTAGTGGGAATTTTTGTTATAGAACTTGGCTTGTATAGTCCAATGATGGGCTTCCTCAAATTGCCCTAGGTCTTCGTGAGCAAGCGAGTTGGATGCACACGCACTTAGTTTCTTGTTGAGCTTTCATAAACTTATAGCTCTAGTGCATCTGTTGCATGGCAATCCCTACTCACTCACATTAATATCTATTGATGGGCACCTCCATAACCCGTTGATACGCCTAGTTGATGTGAGACCATCTCATTCTCTTTATCTTCTCCACAACCACCACTACAAAAAAAGAACACATCCATGACATTTTGGGCCGAACGGATTTTTTTGTCATACTTATGACACTTCTATGACGATAATTGTGACAAAACCCGGTATCATCATTTATGTGGTGGGGTCCTACTTCTATGACAAAAAATCATGAAAGAAAATAGGCTTTTCGTCCTGGGCGGGCTGGAGACGCAGCTGCATGACATTCTTTGGGCCATCCATGACAGAAAAAACCGTGGTAAAAGCGAGGGCGGGGAAATTATCGGGGTGTTCCCGGTTATGGTGGGTGGTTGGTGAAGGAAATATGCCCTAGAGGCAATAATAAATTTATTATTTATTTCCTTATATCATGATAAATGTTTATTATTCATGCTAGAATTGTATTAAACGGAAACATAATACATGTGTGAATACATAGACAAACAGAGTGCCACTAGTATGCCGCTACTTGACTAGCTCGTTAATCAAAGATGGTTATGTTTCCTAACCATGAACAAGGAGTTGTTATTTGATTAATGGGATCACATCATTAGGTGAATGATCTGATTGACATGACCCATTCCATTAGCATAGCACCCGATCATTTAGTATGTTGCTATTGCTTTCTTCATGACTTATACATGTTCCTATGACTATGAGATTATGCAACTCCCGTTTGCCGGAGGAACACTTTGTGTGCTACCAAACGTCACAACGTAAATGGGTGATTATAAAGGTGCTCTACAGGTGTCTCCAAAGGTACATGTTGGGTTGGCGTATTTCGAGATTAGGATTTGTCACTCCAACTGTCGGAGAGGTATCTCTGGGCCCTCTCGGTAATGCACATCACATAAGCCTTGCAAGCATTGCAACTAATGAGTTAGTTGCGAGATGATGTATTACGGAACGAGTAAAGAGACTTGCCAGTAACGAGATTGAACTAGGTATTGAGATACCAACGATCGAATCTCGGGCAAGTAACATACCGATGACAAAGGGAACAACGTATGTTGTTATGCGGTCTGACCGATAAAGATCTTCATAGAATATGTAGGAGCCAATATGAGCATCTAGGTTCTACTATTGGTTATTGACCGGAGACGTGTCTCGGTCATGTCTACATTGTTCTCAAACCCGTAGGGTCCGCACGCTTAAGGTTTCGATGACAGTTATATTATGAGTTTATGAGTTTTGATGTACCGAAGTTAGTTCGGAGTCCCGGATGTGATCGCGGACATGACGAGGAGTCTCGAAATGGTCGAGACATAAAGATTGATATATTGGACGACTATATTCGGACACCGGAAGTGTTCCGGGTGATTTCGGAGAAAACCGGAGAGCCGGAGGGTTACGGAACCCCCCGGGAGAAGTAATGGGCCATATGGGCCTTAGTGGAGAGAGAGAGGGGCAGCCAAAGGTGGGCCGCGCGCCTCCTCCCTCCTGGTCCGAATTGGACTAGGAGAGGGGGGGCGGTGCCCCCCTTTCCCTCTCCCTCCCCACTTCCTTCCCCCTCCTAGTAGGAGTCCTACTCCTACTAGGAGGAGGACTCCTCCTTGGCGCGCCATAGAGGGCCAGCCAGCCTCCTTCCCTTGATCATTTATATACGGGGGCAGGGGCACCCCTTGACACACAAGTTGATCCACGTGATCATATTCTTAGCCGTGTGCGGTGCCCCCTTCCACCATAGTCCTCGATAATATTGTAGCGGTGCTTAGGCGAAGCCCTGCGACGGTAGTACTCAAGATCGTCACCACGCCGTCGTGCTGACGGAACTCTTCCCCGACACTTTGCTGGATCGGAGTCCGGGGATCGTCATCAAGCTGAACGTGTGCTAGAACTCGGAGGTGCCGTAGTTTCGGTGCTTGATCGGTCGGGCCATGGAGACGTACGACTACATCAACCAAACGCTTCCATTGTCGATCTACAAGGGTACGTGATCACACTCTCCCCTCTCGTTGCTATGCATCACCATGATCTTGCGTGTGCATAGGAAAATTTTGAAATTACTACGTTCCCCAACAGTGGCATCCGAGCCTAGGTTTTATATGTTGATGTTATATGCACGAGTAGAACACAAGTGAGTTGTGGGCGATATAAGTCATACTGCTTACCAGCATGTCATACTTTGGTTCGGCGGTATTGTGGGATGAAGCGGCCCAGACCGACATTACGCGTACGCTAACGCGAGACCGGTTCTCCCGACGTGCTTTGCACATAGGTGGCTTGCGGGTGACAGTTTCTCCAACTTTAGTTGAACCGAGTGTGGCTACGCCCGGTCCTTGCGAAGGTTAAAACAACACCAACTTGACAAACTATCATTGTGGTTTTGATGCGTAGGTAAGATTGGTTCTTGCTTAAGCCCGTAGTAGCCACGTAAAACTTGCAACAACAAAGTAGAGGACGTCTAACTTGTTTTTGCAGGGCATGTTGTGATGTGATATGGTCAAGACATGATGCTAAATTTTATTGTATGAAATGATCATGTTTTGTAACCGAGTTATCGGCAACTGGCAGGAGCCATATGGTTGTCGCTTTATTGTATGCAATGCAATCGTGCTGTAATGCTTTACTTTATCACTAAGCGGTAGCAATAGTCGTGGAAGCATAAGATTGGCGTGACGACAACGATGCTACGATGGAGATCAAGGTGTCACGCCAGTGATGATGGTGATCACAACGGTGCTTCGATGGAGATCACAAGCACAAGATGATGATGGCCATATCATATCACTTATATTGATTGCATGTGATGTTTATCTTTTATGCATCTTATCTTGCTTTGATTGACGGTAGCATTATAAGATGATCTCTCACTAAATTATCAAGAAGTGTTCTCCTTGAGTATGCACCGCTGCAAAAGTTCTTCGTGCTGAGACACCACGTGATGATCGGGTGTGATAGGCTCTGCGTTCAAATACAACGGGTGCAAAACAGTTGCACACGCGGAATACTTAGGTTATACTTGACGAGCCAAGCATATACAGATATGGCGTCGGAACACGGAGACCGAAAGGTCGAGCGTGAATCATATAGTAGATATGATCAACATAGTGATGTTCACCAATGAAACTACTCCATCTCACATGATGATCGGACATGGTTTAGTTGATTTGGATCACGTAATCACTTAGAGGATTAGAGGGATGTCTATCTAAGTGGGAGTTCTTTAAGTAAATTAATTGAACCTAAATTTATCATGAAACTTAGTACCTAATAGTATCTTGCTTGTTTATGCTTGATTGTAGATAGATGGCTCGTGCTGTTGTTCCGTTGAATTTTAATGCGTTCCTTGAGAAAGCAAAGTTGAAAGATGATGGTAGCAATTACACGGACTGGGTCCATAACTTGAGGATTATCCTCATTGCTGCACAGAAGAATTACGTCCTGGAAGCACCGCTGGGTGCCAGGCCTGCTGCTGGAGCAACACCAGATGTTATGAACGTCTGGCAGAGCAAAGCTGATGACTACTCGATAGTTCAGTGTGCCATGCTTTACGGCTTAGAATCGGGACTTCAACGACGTTTTGAATGTCATGGAGCATATGAGATGTTCCAGGAGTTGAAGTTAATATTTCAAGAAAATGCCCGGATTGAGAGATATGAAGTCTCCAATAAGTTCTATAGCTGCAAGATGGAGGAGAACAGTTCTGTCAGTGAGCATATACTCAAAATGTCTTGGTATAATAATCACTTGATTCAATTGGGAGTTAATCTTCCAGATGATTGCGTCATTGACAGAATTCTCCAATCACTGCCACCAAGCTACAAGAGCTTCGTGATGAACTATAATATGCAAGGGATGAATAAGACTATTCCCGAGCTCTTCGCAATGCTGAAAGCTGCGGAGGTAGAAATCAAGAAGGAGCATCAAGTGTTGATGGTCAACAAGACCACTAGTTTCAAGAAAAAGGGCAAAGGGAAGAAGAAGGGGAACTTCAAAAAGAACGGCAAGCAAGTTGCTACTCAAGAGAAGAAACCCAAACCTGGACCTAAGCCTGAAACTGAGTGCTTCTACGGCAAGCAGACTGGTCACTGGAAGCGGAACTGCCCCAAGTTTGGCGGATAAGAAGGATGGCAATGTGAACAAAGGTATATGTGATATACATGTTATTGATGTGTACCTTACTAATGCTCGCAGTAGCACCTGAGTATTTGATACTGGTTCTGTTGCTAATATTTGCAACTCGAAACAGGGACTAAGGATTAAGCGAAGATTGGCAAGGACGAGGTGACGATGCGTGTGGGAAAAACGGTTCCAAAGTCGATGTGATCACAGTCGGCACGCTACCTCTACATCTACCTTCGGGATTAATATTAGACCTAAATAATTGTTATTTTGTGCCAGCGTTAAGCATGAACATTATATCTAGATCTTGTTTGATGCGAGACGGTTATTCATTTAAATCTGAGAATAATGGTTGTTCTATTTATATGAATAATATCTTTTATGGTCATGCACCCTTAAAGAGTGGTCTATTTTTATTGAATCTCGATAGTAGTGACACACATATTCATAGTGTTGAAGCCAAAAGATGCAGAGTTGATAATGATAGTGCAACTTATTTGTGGCACTGCCATTTAGGTCATATCGGTGTAAAGCGCATGAAGAAACTCCATACTGATGGACTTTTGGAACCACTTGATTATGAATCACTTGGTACTTGCGAACCGTGCCTCATGGGCAAGATGACTAAAACACCGTTCTCCGGTACTATGGAGAGAGCAACAGATTTGTTGGAAATCCTACATACAGATGTATGTGGTCCGATGAATATTGAGGCTCGTGGCGGATATTGTTATTTTCTCACCTTCACAGATGACTTAAGCAGATATGGGTATATCTACTTAATGAAACACAAGTCTGAAACATTTGAAAAGTTCAAAGAATTTCAGAGTGAAGTAGAAAATTATCATAACAAGAAAATAAAATTCCTACGATCTGATCGTGGAGGAGAATATTTGAGTTACGAGTTTGGTGTACATTTGAAAAATTGTGGAATAGTTTCACAACTCACGCCACCCGGAACACCAC
This sequence comes from Triticum aestivum, assembly GCF_018294505.1. Classification (NCBI taxonomy): domain Eukaryota; kingdom Viridiplantae; phylum Streptophyta; class Magnoliopsida; order Poales; family Poaceae; genus Triticum; species Triticum aestivum. Next base: position 452,825,677 of record NC_057806.1, read on the forward strand.
AACATAATGGTGTGTCCGAACGTCGTAATCGTACTTTACTAGATATGGTACGATCTATGATGTCTCTTACTGATTTATCGCCATCGTTTTGGGGATACGCTCTAGAGATGGCCGCATTCACGTTAAATAGGGCACCATCAAAATCCGTTGAGACGACGCCTTATGAACTGTGGTTTGGCAAGAAACCAAAGTTGTCGTTTCTGAAAGTTTGGGGCTGCGATGCTTATGTGAAAAAGCTTCAACCTGATAAGCTCGAACCCAAATCGGAGAAATGTGTCTTCATAGGATATCCAAAGGAGACTATTGGATACACCTTCTATCACAGATCTGAAGGCAAGACTTTTGTTGCTAAGTTCGGAAACTTTCTAGAGAAGGAGTTTCTCTCGAAAGAAGTGAGTGGGAGGAAAGTAGAACTTGACGAGGTAACTGTACCTGCTCCCTTATTGGAAAGTAGTGCATCACAGAAAACTGTTTCTTAACACCTACACCAGTTAGTGAGGAAGCTAATGATGATGATCATGAAACTTCAGAACAAGATACTACTAAACCTCGTAGATCAACCAGAGTGAGATCCGCGCCAGAGTGGTACGGTAATCCTGTTCTGGAAGTCATGCTACTAGATCATGATGAACCTACGAACTATGAAGAAGCGATGGTGAGCCCAGATTCCGCAAAATGTCTTGAAGCCATGAAATCTGAGATGGGATCCATGTATGAGAACAAAGTATGGACTTTGGTTGACTTGCCCGATGATCGGCAAGCAATTGAGAATAAATGGATCTTCAAGAAGAAGACTGACGCTGGCGGTAATATTACTGTCTACAAAGCTCGACTTGTCGCAAAAGGTTTTCGACAAGTTCAAGGGATTGACTAGGATGAGACCTTCTCACCCGTAGCAATGCTTAAGTCTGTCCGAATCATGTTAGCAATTGCCGCATTTTATGATTATGAAATTTGGCAGATGGATATCAAAACTGCATTCCTGAATGGATTTCTGGAAGAAGAGTTGTATATGATGCAACCAGAAGGTTTTGTCGATCCAAAGGGAGCTAACAAAGTGTGCAAGCTCCAGCAATCCATTTATGGACTGGTGCAAGCCTCTCGAAGTTGGAATAAACGCTTTGATAGTGTGATCAAAGCATTTGGTTTTATACAGACTTTTGGAGAAGCCTGTATTTACAAGAAAGTGAGTGGGAGCTCTGTAGCATTTCTGATATTATATGTGGATGACATATTACTAATTGGAAATGATATAGAATTTCTGGATAGCATAAAGGGATACTTGAATAAGAGTTTTTCAATGAAAGACCTCGGTGAAGCTGCTTCATATTAGGCATTAAGATCTATAGAGATAAATCAAGACGCTTAATTGGACTTTCACAAACCACATACCTTGACAAAGTTTTGAAGAAGTTCAAAATGGATCAAGCAAAGAAAGGGTTCTTGCCTGTGTTACAAGGTGTGAAGTTGAGTAAGACTCAATGCCCGACCACTGCAGAAGATAGAGAGAAAATGAAAGATGTTCCCTATGCTTCAGCCATAGGCTCTATCATGTATGCAATGCTGTGTACCAGACCTGATGTGTGCCTTGCTATAAGTCTAGCAGGGAGGTACCAAAGTGATCCAGGAGTGGATCACTGGACAGCGGTCAAGAACATCCTGAAATACCTGAAAAGGACTAAGGATATGTTTCTCATATATGGAGGTGACAAAGAGCTCATCGTAAAAGGTTACGTTGATGCAAGCTTTGACACTGGTCCGGACGATTCTAAATCGCAAACCGGATACGTGTTTACATTAAACGGTGGAGCTGTCAGTTGGTGCAGTTCTAAACAAAGCATTGTAGCGGGATCTACATGTGAAGCGGAGTACATAGCTGCTTCAGAAGCAGCAAATGAAGGAGTCTGGATGAAGGAGTTCATATCCGATCTAGGTGTCATATCTAGTGCATCGGGTCCAATGAAAATATTTTGTGACAATACTGGTGCAATTGCCTTGGCAAAGGAATCCAGATTTCACAAGAGAACCAAGCACATCAAGAGACGCTTCAATTCCATCCGGGATCTAGTCCAGGTGGGAGACATAGAGATTTGCAAGATACATATGGATCTGAATGTTGCAGACCCGTTGACTAAGCCTCTTCCACGAGCAAAACATGATCAGCACCAAGGCTCCATGGGTGTTAGAATCATTACTGTGTAATCTAGATTATTGACTCTAGTGCAAGTGGGAGACTGAAGGAAATATGCCCTAGAGGCAATAATAAAGTTATTATTTATTTCCTTATATCATGATAAATGTTTATTATTCATGCTAGAATTGTATTAAACGAAAACATAATACATGTGTGAATACATAGACAAACAGAGTGTCACTAGTATGCCTCTACTTGACTAGCTCGTTAATCAAAGATGGTTATGTTTCCTAACCATGAACAAGGAGTTGTTATTTGATTAACGGGATCACATCACTAGGTGAATGATCTGATTGACATGACCCATTCCATTAGCTTAGCACCTGATCATTTAGTATGTTGCTATTGCTTTCTTCATGACTTATACATGTTCCCATGACTATGAGATCATGCAACTCCTGTTTGCCGGAGGAACACTTTGTGTGCTACCAAACGTCACAACGTAAATGGGTGATTATAAAGGTGCTCTACAGGTGTCTCCAAAGGTACATGTTGGGTTGGCGTATTTCGAGATTAGGATTTGTCACTCCAACTGTCGGAGAGGTATCTCTGGGCCCTCTCGGTAATGCACATCACATAAGCCTTGCAAGCATTGCAACTAATGAGTTAGTTGCGAGATGATGTATTACAGAACGAGTAAAGAGACTTGCCAGTAACAAGATTGAACTAGGTATTGAGATACCAACGATCGAATCTCGGGCAAGTAACATACCGATGACAAAGGGAACAACGTATGTTGTTATGCGGTCTGACCGATAAAGATCTTCATAGAATATGTAGGAGCCAATATGAGCATCCAGGTTCTGCTATTGGTTATTGACCGGAGACGTGTCTCGGTCATGTCTACATTGTTCTCGAACCCGTAGGGTCCGCACGCTTAAGGTTTCGATGACAGTTATATTATGAGTTTATGAGTTTTGATGTACCGAAGTTAGTTTGGAGTCCCGGATGTGATCACAGACATGACGAGGAGTCTCGAAATGGTCGATACATAAAGATTGATATATTGGACGGCTATATTCGGACACCGGAAGTGTTCCGGGTGATTTCAGAGAAAACTGGAGAGCCGGGGGGTTACCGGAACCCCCCCCCCCCCGGGAGAAGTAATAGGCCATATGGGCCTTAGTGGAGAGAGAGGGGCGGCCAAAGGTGGGCCGCGTGCCTCCTCCCCCCTGGTCCAAATTGGACTAGGAGAGGGGGGGGCGGCGCCCCCCTTTCCCTCTCCCTCCCCACTTCCTCCCCCCTCCTAGTAGGGGTCCTACTCCTACTAGGAGGAGGACTCCTCCTTGGCACGCCATAGAGGGTCGGCCGGCCTCCTCCCCTTGATCCTTTATATACGGGGGCAGGGGCACCCCTTGACACACAAGTTGATCCACGTGATCATATTCTTAGTCATGTGCGGTGCCCCCTTCCACCATAGTCCTCGATAATATTGTAGCGGTGCTTAGGCGAAGCCCTACGACGGTAGTACATCAAGATCGTCACCACGCCGTCGTGCTGACGGAACTCTTCCCCGACACTTTGCTGGATCGGAGTCCATGGATCATCATCGAGCTGAACGTGTGCTAGAACTCGGAGGTGCCGTAATTTCGGTGCTTGATCGGTCGGGCCGTGGAGACGTATGACTACATCAACCAAACGCTTCCATTGTCGATCTACAAGGTTACGTAGATCACACTCTCCCCTCTCGTTGCTATGCATCACCATGATCTTGTGTGTGCGTAGGAAAATTTTGAAATTACTACGTTCCCCAACAGTTGGGGCCGAGCGATGCGCGTTTCTCTCGTACACGCACGTGCGTGGGTGCAAGGGCTGGATGAGCAGTAGCCCGTGGAGGGGTGGTTGAACAGGAGCCCGTGGAGAGGGCTGGTTGAAGAGTAGCCGGTGGAGTAGCGCGCGGTGGAGGCTGGATGAACAGGAGCCCGTGGATGAACAGTCGCAGGTGGAGGCTGGAGGAGGTCGACGGTGGATGAACAGTAGCCCGTGGAGGCTGGAGGGGGTCGACGGTGGAGATGAATAGTATCTCGTGGAGTCCCGTTTTCGGTACGCCACACCCCTCCCGATGAACAGGACCCCTGTTTCGACCGTAGCGCTCCAACACATGTCCGTTTCCTCCGTTTTGTGGTACGCCACACCCCTCCCGATCATCAGGACCCCGTTTCGACTGTAGGAGCTCCGTTCCCTCCATTTTGCGGTACGCCAGACCCCTCCCGATGAACAAGATCCCGTTTTGAACGTGGCCGGTCGAACATAAGGCTGTTTCCTCCGTACTGCGGTACGCCAGGCCTCGTTTCCATCGGCTGCTCTATCCAACTGTCCAAGCCCTCCCGATGAACACGATGATGCATTCCATTCTAACCCAGCCGGTTGGCTCCCCATGAACACGACGACGACGCTGTTTCTCCATTTTGACCCAGCCATTCACATGAGCCCCGGCCGTATGTACGCGCGAGTAGGTGTTCGAGACCCTGCCTATATGTATGTATGTGGTCGTATTTACTATGCTATGCGCGATATACGTACGTGTACATGCTATGTGCGCGCCTCTACTAAGACCAGTATGTACATACACGTTCGCGACCAGAATGACAACGCTATGTACGCTTCGACCAGGTGGGTGCCGGCTGTCAGGCACTTCCTTGCGTGTGAAGATGTAGCTGGTGGGTCCCAGCAGTCAGGGGGCGAATTGTTTTTTTTGCCCGGACGCACTTCCTTGGATGCGAAGATGTAGCTGGTGGATCCCAGCAGTCAGGGGGAAACGTTTTTTTTCGCCAAATACGGTGGCACGTCCGGTGGGTCCCTGCTGTCAGGTAGAGGAATATTTATATATTTTGTGCGTAATAAGGAGGCACTTCCTTGCTGCGGCCGTGGACCCAGCTGTCAACCTCTACACGTACAGTCCACGTCCGATGGAAGCCGTTCCTTGACCACGTTGACCACGTCGCGCCGAGAGCACCAAGGCGGTGGACGACGGCGAGGCCTAGGAAGGGGATGACGAGGAGCCAGGGAAGACACGATAGTGGATGCCCACGCGTAGAGGAGTATGAGGGTTCACTGGTTCGCTGTGGTGTGAGGTTGCCGTCTCCACAGAATAATAGGGGGTGTGGGTGAGTAGAGGGATGGCCTGGCCAGCGGTGGGAGTATTAGGGGGCGGTGAGGCCTCCGCCGCATCGCAGCCGGCCACAGGAGGCAGGAGCACGAGGCACGACCGGCGCTGGTTTGGGCGGCTGGAGCAAGAAGACTAGAGGTTGCAGAAGCACTACGACCGTTGGATGGACATCGTACGACCAGTGGAGCTAGAACATGCATATTGACTAAGTTGAGAAAGCCCTCTGTACCCGTCAACTTAGTAGGCGCACAAGTCAGCCTGCCACTATATTGAGTCCCAGCTAGCAGGGGGAGTATTCATTTTTTCTGTGTAATAAGGAGGCACTTCCTTGCGTGCGAAGATATAGCTGGTGGGTCCAAGCTGTCAGCGGCGGTAACGTTTTTTTCACAAAATACAGAGGCCCTTTCGGTGGGTCCCAGATATCAGGTGGAGGAATCATTTCCTTGCGTGCGGCCATGGACCCAACTATCATCCTCTCCACGTACAGTCCACTTCAGATGCATGTCGGTCGTTGACCATGTTGACCAGGCCATGCCGAGAGCACCAGGGCGGTGGACGACGGCAAGGCCTAGGAAGGGAACGACACGGAGGCAGGGAAGACTCGGCAGTTGTTTCCCACGCGGAGGGGAGTACGACTATACGAGGGTTTACTGGTTCATCTGCCATTGCCGAAGAATAACGGCTGGTGTGGGTGAGTAGAGGGATGGCTAGGCCCATGATGGGAGTACGGTGGGGCGGTGGGGCCTACGCGGTAGCACAACCGGACGTGGGGAGGAGGGAGCAGACAGTCCCGCCGGCGCTTGTTTGAGCAGCTGGAGCAGGAAGGGCAGAGATTGAAGAAGCACGACGATCGTTGGATGGACATCCAACAGTCACTGCTTGTGTGTCAACCTTTTTTAGGAAAGCCTCAAATCTGTGGAAAACATCATACAACCCATCTTCCATTATTTCTAATAATTTACAGCCCATTTGCTAATTCTTAAGGTTTTTTTGGAGCCCATGTTCTTTTTGTTAGCATTACAGCCCATATTATGGCCACGGTTAAAAAATTATAGGAAATTTTGCATATTTCCGTGCGGTCCGAACTGTTTTTAATCCCGAAATTTCGAGTCACATTCAAACTGATTTTAGAAATGAATGTATATCAATATAAAATCCAACAAATTTTCCACGCATAAAAATCAATGCAATTTAAAATCTCGAAATGAAAAAAGAAATTTGAAACTAATTGTCGGTTTGATGTGTTTTAAAAATGTACATCCCATTTTTCATTACTGATAGGCCATTTTCTTGACCAGCCGAATGAAGCTCTCCTTGTCTTGAAAGATTTGCAGCCCAACGGGCCTGACAAAGCGACTTACTTGGCAAATCACAAAAAAACTGGACCGTGGCCGTGGACCCAGCTATCAGCCTCTCCACATACAGTACTCTTCCGATGGAAGTCGGTCGTTGACCACGCCACGCCGAGAGCACCAATGCGGTGGACGACGGCGAGGCCTAGGAAGGGAATGACGCGGAGCCGGGGAAGACGCGGCAGTGGATGCCCATGCAGAGAGGAGTACAAGGGTTCACCGGTTCGGCTGCGGTGTGAGGCTGTCGTCGCCGCAGAATAACGGGGTGTGTGGGTGAGTGGAGGGATGGCCTGGCCAGCGGTGGGAGTAGTATGGGGGCGGTGAGGCCTCTGCGGCAGCACAGCCGGCCACGGGAGGCAGGAGCAGGCGGCACGACCGACGCTGCTTTGGGCGGCTGGAGCAACAAGACCAGAGGTTGAAGAAGCACCAAAGCCGTTGGATGGACATCGTACAGTCACTGGAGCTAGAATCGTTCATATTGACTAACTTGATAAAGCCCTCTGTCCCCGTCAACTTAGTAGGCCCACAAGTCAGCCTCCCACTATGGTGGGTCTCATCTGGCAGGGGGTATTCATTTTTTTGTGCGCAATAAGGAGGCACTTCCTTGCGTGCAAAGATATAGTTGGTGGGTCCGACCTGTCAGCGGAGGGAACATTTTTTTCATGAAATATAGAGGCCCTTCCGGCAGGTCCTAGATGTTAGGTGTAGGAATCATTATTTTGCGCGTAATAAGGAGGCATTTCCTTGTGTGCAGCCGTGGACCCAGCTGTCAGCCTCTCTACGTACAGTCCACTTCCGATGGATGTCGTTCATTGACCACGTTGACCAGGCCGCACGGAGAGCTCCATGGCGGTGGACAACGGCGAGGCCTACGAAGGGAACGGCACGGAGCCGGGGAAGACACGACAATGGCTGCCCACGCGGTGGAGAGTATGAGGGTTGACTGGTTCGGCTGCTGTCGCCGAAAAATAACAGGAGGTGTTGGTGAGTAGAGGGATAGACAGGCCAGGGATGCGAGTATATGATGGGGCCACGGGAGGCGGGAGCAGGCGGTTTCGACGGCGCTGGTTTGGGCGGCTGGGGCAGGAAGATCAGAGACTGAAGAAGCATGATTGCCGTTAGATTGACATCTAACGCTCTGACGCTGGTAGAGTCGATTGTTGACTAAGTTTATTTTTTTGATAAACTTTGTGTACGCATGAACTTAGTAGGCCCACAAGTCACCCTCCAAATATGTGGCAGACAACATATAGCTCATTTGCTGTTTTTAATAATTTGCAGCCCATTTGCTAATTCTTAAGTAATTTATTACATCCCATTTTCTGCCCAGGACCACGGTCAAAAAGTTCAACCTTATTTTGCATATTTCGGTGGAGTCCGAACTTTTGTAATCCCGAAATGATAAACATTTTTAAGAACTTATTGATTTGCCAAAAAATCGTTTTGTTTTTGTAAGCAAATAAGACGTGGCACAATTGAGTTGGTTTAAGCGAAAACCAGTGGTAAAAAAATCAGCGATGGGAGGGAAAACAACAACAAAAATAAGGATGTAAATATGAAAAGTGAATTTTATGTACTTTCAATATAATGACACGTGTATATGAACTGGTAAAACTATAGGTAGAGATTAGAAAAGGGATGTAGGACATGCATTTCAAGAGGAAAATCGAACTGGGTTGTGTGTTTGATTTAGTAAAAAAAAGTGCCTGCGGATGTTGTAAGACAAAATATAACTAACGCTGGCGGGCCAGAGGCCAATGGATAGCTACTGAATCTTTGTGCCCCGTTGTCATCATGGGCTAGGCCTGTTAAAAACAAAACCAAGCCTGGGCAGTCTACAGCCCAGTTGAAACTTGCTCGACCTGAAAAAACAATATACATGCTCAATAAACGAGAGAATTCTGCAAGTACAGACTGATAACTGGGATGCAGCAGGGATATTGTTTTTTCATCGTGATAATAAGAGCATGCACTTGTTTCGAGAAATTTGGAGAACTGGGAATTCAAACGGCAGGTGCTTATGCTACCCATCAAATAAAAATCAGGTGCCTGAAAATTCGTTTCGAAACAAATGACTCAACTTTATATCCACGTCCACCCTTGGCATGATGGTTGGAAGCAAATGCCAAGTTCATACCAAAAGATCATTAACAACAATACCAACTTGCGGACGACAAGGTAGTACAAGTACCAATACCAAACTAACTTATAATCTTTTTAGTCCTGGCCCTAGTGTTCGTCTGGTAGAAAATATTGCAGAGGACCAGCTCCCACTCCTTCTCTTGCTCTAGGTCCCCGAGGTGGTACTGGTGCATCACACAGTTGGTCCTCTGCTGGTCGAAGTTCTTGTTGGTGTGCAGCACCAGAACCTTTTTGCTGCCCATCTGCCGGCCGTTGACCATCACCAGCAAGGTATTGCCGGTGTTGTGCCACATCGCGTGCATGCCGCACTCCGACTGTATCTTGCGATGCATCCACATGCCCCTTTTGAACGCCCTGGAACTATGCTGGAAGAAATGCTTGCTTAGGCCTCAAGGTGCTCGATCAGCTCCTGATCCGTGGGATCGAACTTGATGCCAGCCGGCAGCACCGGCCAATCCTTCTTCGACTTGCACAGGTTAATTCCAGTTATATGGTACTCAATGTATAATCAATCGACTGTTTTAAGTGAATGATGAAAGATTTTGACAGATAAGTGATGCTCCAAATCTGAAGTCTAGAATATCCGAACACGCCGCCGGGATTCTTGTGTCACCTCACGCGTAGCATGTTGTCACATCAATTCAATGTGTGGACATGATGACTAATTTGACCGATGTATACTAGTACTGCTACTGTACTACTTACTAGTTGTATTTAGTGCCACATTTTAACCATAGGTTTAACTAACAAGTATGCCCTTGAAGCCTAAGTGATATATATATATATATATATATATATATATATATATATATATATACTGCACAACATCTACATCATCATTATCAGTACATCCTGCGCAGGTGAGTTAGGATGCACTTGATCCCAGAAAGGTATCTATCCTTCAAACCAGAGGAGTGCTTCAAACTAACAACAGTACATAATATCCAACAAATGAGGGTCATGCTACAACAGCAAAATACATGGCTCAGTCTACATATCAGTACGAATCAAGTTGTACATATTTGCTGTTGACATGAACCACATCGCCGCATGTCGGGTTTGCAAAATCCATCCATCGCATAGAAGCTTGATGCCTTTCACACACCGAAGATTATCTGTCAACAAGTTGTGTCGATGAATCTCTGGATATGGTGATTCAAGAAACCCATGGTATGATGTGTATACACAGTCCCCCTTGGCGAATGGAAGTTGCATAGCACGGTAATCATCGCCGGTGATATGATCGATGATTGCTTGGATGATCGGATAATTGAGCCCGAGGAACATGGAGTGGTTGTCGAGGATGTAAACCCGCCTCCAGTTGAATACGCCTGGCCCAATGGAGCTAGGATCTTTCTCGAACACGAAGCACCCATAGCCATCAATGTCACGAACGCCCCAGGCATTGTACTGCATGTGGTTTGATGAAATGGTTTGGTCAATTTGGTACGTGCAAATGAGCATCAAATGACCACCGTCAGCTGAACGAGCGATAAACCACCACCCATCGGCTGGTATGATTCCAGGTCCTGGAATCATGAAGGCCAGCGCATTTGCGTCTGCTGTAGCAATTCAAATTGGAGACCAAAAGGACAAAAATAGACAATCATGTTCAGAGTATGTGTGGAATTAAGATTATTATAACAGTGACACATATCATAGACAGAGAATTGCAATGTGGTAGTCATAGTCATACCCCAAGTTAAAAAAATAAGCCAATGGCTTTTATATTCTAGCAATATATCATGGTTCAAACATCATGTAACAATGAGAGGAAAACAGATATGACAGGGCCTACTCATATTCTACCATAGCACTTACTACAGTTATCATATCAACTCTAAGCAATAACATGCGTTGTTATTAAAATCCTGGAAATGAGAGTAGCATATAGCAATCATGTGGTTATACTCATAATATCTATTCTAACAATCATTAGATACCAATTGTTCTCATATCAACTCTAACAATAACATGTGTTCTCATAAAAATCTAGGAAATGAGAGGAACATATAGCAATGATGTGGTTATAGACATACTATATATTCTAAATTTGTAACAATGAACAGGCAGTCGTATTCTTAAGGTAAAGATGAGATGAGATAGAACAATTACACGACGATAGATTCCACTAGTATAGGCAGCCAATCTGTGCGTCGACCGCATAAACGATGCCATCATGCACTATAGCATCAGACAGAAGTGTTGGGTAAAGAGGATCGACGATGAGCCATAACCATGTATGGTGATCGGATTCCAGATAGACTAATCCCATGTTGAACACGGCAATGAGCTTGTAATCCATGTAGTCTTCTGATGGTGTGGGCACTTCACAGATTACAACCTTCAGCAAACAGAGGTCGAGCCAAAAGCTCGACGCGTCTCGTGCGTAGTAGGCAGGAATGTCCGACGGGCCGCGAGGCTCGATGGCGGTGGTATCCAAAGATAGAAGGGTGATCTCTCGCTGGGTGTAGATATCCACGAGACGCCACGGACTACCGAATTGGTTGATGAGGATGATCCAGTTGGCCTTCATGCCCGCCCAGTAGTGGCCGCGCATGAAGGACAGGTGGACGGGTAGTGGTATCATGTCGAGGGGCACCACGACAACCTCCGTAGGATCGTCAAGTCGGTGTCTGGGCCACCTGCGAGGATCGAGCATCGGCAAGCAGGGTGTCTTGAAAAGAGCCGGCCGGTTGCAGACGAGTAGGCGGTACAAAGACACCGAGCATGCGGCCAGATGGACGGTGCTGAGTAGGTCCATACGATTACAGATATGCTCCAAGAGAACACCGGGGAGGGAATTCCAATCGCGGCTCTGCGTGTCAGTCGGTTCTGCCATTGGGGTTTCGGTGCCTGCGAGCCAGCGGGGAAGTGGATTCGGGCGGGCGAGTGAAGAAGCTTCTCTTCGCGTGGCCGAGCAGTGAGCGGGGGGGTATGGTACGCGCGAGCTACCAAGGAAGATAGCGCGTGCGGGCGAGCAGTGAACGGGGGGAAATGGTGTGCGACCGACGATGGGGAAGAGAGGAGGAAGAAGAAGAGAGCATGAAGAAGAGTGGAAGAACGGGAAGAAAGTGCATTAAATCTCAATTCTACTACTACTACCAGGATATACCATCCTTCAGAGTGTAAATAGTTACACCGATGACATGTGGGTCTACCACAAGAGGGCCCATATGTCAGTTAATGGAGGACAGAAGCGTGCTCTACTGGCAAACATGATGGCAGTACTGGGTAAGGCTGATTTAGTAACACTAACACGATGGTTCAGCTTATGAATTATGTGTCCCATTTGCTGCAGCGTGTATTGTCACTTCACTGCGAAGACTAGTTGAATAGTTCTCTCTAACCGAGATGGGGAATAATGGATCACGAAGACTTCCTTTCTACATTATCCCTATGCCTCTACGCTCACTTCACTCATTTTGCCCCATACGTAGTCACTTGTTGAAATCTCTAGAAAGACAAATACTCCGTATTTGGGAATAGAGGGAGTAATCACCATATGGAGGGAACAGAGGAAACTTGAAATATGAACATGTCAATGGGAGGGAGTAAGCCCCATGCATGCATGCATGCATGCAACATGCAACACTCACATGTACACATGGACGCACGGAAGACTTACGCACCCATGCGGCACACAACACACGACACAACACACATGCTCATGCTCAAGTGCTCAACCTACTCCCTACGTCCGTGAAAGATTGTACATTTAGAGATTTACACATTGACCAGGGCATAATTAATGCCCAAAAGTAGCAGACTTATGTGTGCATGAGACCATCGAGAGAAGAAGATTAAATGAAGGTCATTGCATGCTGTAATTAAGGATAGACATGTATCCTATACCTAGAGCACAAGTTGGTGCATTAGTCAATCAATATCGATTTAGATTAAAGGCTAAATGCATTGGAACTGTAGATGTACTACACTCTTTGTTTTTAGCTGATTTTTTGCTCTGCCAACTGACAGGTGGGACCCAGAAACCAGGTGACAATTTAACCAGTCAACAAAGTGCCACGTCGACTATGTGGCCGGTCAGTAGGGTGTAATACGGTGCTCTACGATGAGCTAGTGATCGTATAATCACCGTAAAACTATATATAGTGACCGTAAAGAGCGTATTGTTACATACGTTGACCGCCAGTGTATTTTTCACGTTTCAAATTAAGCCATATTAACCGGAAAGGATGCAGTATGGACTAGTACTAGTACTGCTTTGATGTGTCCCGTCAACTCGCCGAACGAGGAGAAGCTTGCTTACTACGCCTCTCCCTCGCCCACGCGCATGGTGGTTCGTAGGACGAGGAGATGGTTTTGACTACAGTGCCCTCTCCCTCTCCCTCGCCCTCGCCCTCGCGATGGACGTGCAACAGTTCAATCGGTGTCAGATTGCCAGAAGCATAATGTGTACTGTAGTATCATCATTGTTGGACCTTCCGGAGAGGCGAAGAGCCAAGTGCAAGGTTCACACGAGTACGAACCGTTGAACCTCCCGAAGAGGCAAAGAGCCAAGCGCAAGGTTTTATAGGATTTGTCGTCCTAGTAGGAGCGTACTACAACTATAGCGAACGATGCTACTGTATGATGCCGCCACATCACGTATATCCAAAGCTGTGCCACCTTTTTTTATTCTCAAAGAGCGAGTTGGAGCCCGTGCAACAACCACACAAGTTGCACGTACACATAACACATTTACTACTAATAAATTCTAAAGGACAAATGCCAGTATGCCACACAAGTTAATCTCCAATTCATGTGATAAATTTGTGCACGACTAGTCTACATATATTCAAAGCGCTACCGTTCACAATTTATCATACTCCACTTACACGTTATAGATGGGCTAAATGTCCTCCTCCAGGTTCTACTCCCAGGTGTTCTTCATGGATGGCACGATCCATAGCGGTGGGCAATGGGAATCATTGTCGCAGCTTTCTAGTCCGGTTCCACATGATGGAGACTCATCCAAGCTGAAGCGGCATAAATCAGGGATAGCGTGTCTCAGCATGTCGTTCATCCGGCGGTGCGCACTGAAGATACAACCATGCTTCATGAACGGCAGGCCTTCCATGTCGTGCACGGAAGGTGGCATCCAGTTCACAATGGGGTAGTTGTCCCCAATGAAAAGCGAGTACTCTCCAAGAGTGTTCCTCAGCACCCACGTAGCATCACGGGGGTCGAACTCGGCGCCATTCATCTGGTACACGCGGCATCTCAGATCTGGACACATGGTGACGTACATAGTTGCTACCTCTTGAGCACTGCGTTGGTTTTCCCTTGAAGAGGAAAGGGTGATGCAGTAAAGTAGCGTAAGTATTTCCCTCAGTTTTTGAGAACCAAGGTATCAATCCAGTCGGAGATCACGCTCAAGTCCCACACACCTACACAAACAAATAAGAACCTCGCAACCAACGCGATAAAGGGGTCGTCAAGCCCTTCTCGGTCACTTACAAGAGTGAGATCTGATAGATATGATAAGATAATATTTTTGGTATTTTTATGATAAAGAGAAATAAATATGCAAAGTAAAATAAAAGGCAAAAGAAATAACTAAGTATTGGAAGATTAATATGATGGAAGATAGACCCGGGGACCATAGGTTTCACTAGTGGCTTCTCTCAAGAGCATAAGTATTATGGTGGGTAAACGAATTACTGTCGAGCAATTGATAGAATTGAGCATAGTTATGAGAATATCTAGGTATGTTCATGTATATAGGCCTCACGTCCGAGACAAGTAGACCGACTCCTGCCTGCAACTACTACTATTACTCCACACATCAACCGCTATCCAGAATGCATCTAGAGTATTAAGTTCAAGAGAACATAGTAATGCTTTAAGGAAGATGACATGATGTAGAGGGATAAACTCATGCAATATGATATAAACCCCATCTTTTTATCCTTGATGGCAAAAATACATTACGTATCGGTTCCCTTTCTGTCACTGGGATCGAACACCGCAAGATTGAACCCAAAGCTAAGCACTTCTCCCATTGCAAGAAAGATCAATCTAGTAGGCCAAACCAAACTGATAATTCAAAGAGACTTGCAAAGATAAACCAATCATGCATAAAAGAATTCAGAGGAGAATCAAATATTGTGCATAGATAATCTGGATCATAAACCCACAATTCATCAGATCTCGATAAACACACCGCAAAACAAGATTACATCGAATAGATCTCCAAGAAAATTGAGGAGAACTTTGTATTGAGATCCAAAGAGAGAGAAGAAGCCATCTAGCTAATAACTATGGACTCGTAGGTCTGAAGTACACTACTCACACATCACCGGAGAGGCCATGGAGTTGATGTAGAGGCCCTCTGTGATCAATGCCCCCTCCAGTGGAGCTCCGGAAAAGGCCCCGAGATGGGATCTCTCGAGTATAGAAGGTTGCGGTGGTGGAATTAGGTTTTCGTGGTGCTCCTGGATGTTTGGGGGGTACGTGGACTTATATAGGAGCAAGAAGTACGTCGGTGGAGCAACGGAGGGCCCACGAGGGTGGAGGGCGCGCCTATGGGGAGTAGGCACGCCACCCTGCCTCGTGCCTTCCTCCCTTGTTTCTTGCGGCCACTCCAAGTCTCCTGGATCACGTTTGTTGAGAAAATCACATTCCCGAAGGTTTCATTCCATTTGGACTCCGTTTGATATTCCTTTTCTTCGAAACCCTAAAATAGGCAAAAACATCAATTTGGGCTGGGCCTCCGATTAGTAGGTTAGTCCCAAAAATGATATAAAAGTGTAAAATAAAGCCCATTAACATCCAAAATAGATAATATAGTAGCATGGAGCAATCAAAAATTATAGATACGTTGGAGACGTATCAAGCATCCCCAAGCTTAATTCCTACTCGTCCTCGAGTAGGTAAATGATAAAAGAATTTTTTTTGATGTGGAATGCTTTCTAACATATTTCTCAATGTAATTTTTCTTTATTGTGGCATGAATGTTAAGATCCACAAGATTCAAGATGAAAGTTTAATATTGACATAAAAATAATAATACTTCAAGCATACTAACTAAGTAATCATGTCTTCTCAAAATAACACGGCCAAAGAAAGTTATCCCTACAAAATCATATAGTCTGGCTATCCTCTATCTTCACCACACAAAATATTTAAATCATGCACAACCCCAATGACAAGCCAAGCAATTGTTTCATACTTTTGATGTTCTCAAACTTTTTTCAATCTTCACACAATATATGAGCGTGAGCCATGGATATAACACTATGGTGGAATAGAATGGTGGTTGTGGAGAAGACAAAAAAGGAGAAGATAGTCTCACATTGACTAGGCGTATCAACGGGCTATGGATATGCCCATCAATAGATATCAATGTGAGTGAGTAGGGATTTCCATGCAACGGATGCACTAGATCTATAAGTATATGAAAGCTCAACAAAAGAAACTAAGTGGGTGTGCATCCAACTTGCTTGCTCGTGAAGACCTAGGGCGTTTTTGAGGAAGCCCATCATTGGAATATACAAGCCAAGTTCTATAATGAAAAATTCCCACTAGTGTATGAAAGTGATATCATGGGAGACTCTCTATATGAAGAACATGGTGCTAATTTGAACCACAAGTGTGGAAAAGGGATAGTAACATTGTCCCTTCTCTCTTTTTCTCTCATTTTTTTATTTGGGCCTTCTTTCCTTTTTTTTTCTTTTGGCCTCTTTTTTCTTTTATTTTTTTATTATTTTTCGTCCGGAGTCTCATCCCGACTTGTGGGGGAATTATAGTCTCCATCATCCTTTCCTCACTTGGGAAAATGCTCTAATAATGATGATCATCACACTTTATTTACTTACAACTCAATACTTAGAACAAAATATGACTCTATGTGAATGCCTCCGGCGGTGTACCGGGATGTGCAATGATGCATGAGTGACATGTATGAAAGAATTAGGAACGGTGGCTTTGCCACAAATACGATGTCAACTACATGATCATGCAAGCAATATGACAATGATGAAGCGTGTCATAATAACGGAATGGTGGAAAGTTGCATGGCAATATATCTCGAAATGGCTATGGAAATGCCATAATAGGTAGGTATGGTGGCTGTTTTGAGGAAGGTATATGGTGGGTTTATGGTACCGGAGAAAGTTGCGCGATACTAGAGAGGCTAGAAATGGTGGAAGGGTGATAGTGCATATAATCCATGGACTCAACATTAGTTATAAATAACTCACATACTTATTGCAAAAATCTACAAGTTATCAAAGCAAAGTATTACGCGCATGCTCCTAGGGGGGTAGATTTGTAGGAAAAGACCATCGCTCGTCCCCGACCGCCACTCATAAGGAAGACAATCAATAAATAAATCATGCTCCGACTTCATCACATAACGGTTCACCATACGTGCATGCTACGGGAATCACAAACTTCAACACAAGTATTTCTCATATTCACAACTACTCAACTAGCATGACTCTAATATCACCATCTCCATATCTCAAAACAATTATCAAGTGTCAAACTTCTTGTAGTATTCAATGCACTTATATGAAAGTTTTTATTATTGCCATGATGTTCTAAAGGACTCTCAAAATAATATAAGTGAAGCATGAGAGAACAATAGTTTCTGTAAAACAAATCCACCGCCGTGCTCTAAAAGATATAAGTGAAGCACTAGATCAAAAACTATATAGCTCAAAAGATATAAGTGAAGCACATAGAGTATTCTAATAAATTTCAAATCATGTGAGTCTCTCTCAGAAGGTGTGTACATCAAGGATGATTGTGGTAAACTAAAAAGCAAAGACTCAAATCATACAAGAAGCTCAAAGCAAAACACATATCATGTGGTGAATAAAAATATAGCTCCAAGTAAAGTTACCGATAAACAAAGACGAAAGAGGGGATGCCTTCCGGGGCATCCCCAAGCTTAGGCTTTTTGGTGTCGTTCAATTTTACCTTGGGGTGCCATGGGCATACCCAATCTTAGGCTCTTGGAACTCTTTGTTCCATAATCCATCGAATCTTTACCCAAAACTTGAAAACTTCACAACACAAAACTCAAAATAGAAAATCTCGTGAGCTCCGTTAGCGAAAGAAAACTAAACACCACCTCAAGGTACTGTAATGAACTCATTATTTATTTATATTGGTGTTAAACCTACTTTATTCCAACTTCTCTATGGTTTATAAACTCTTTTACTAGCCATAGATTCATGAAAATAAGCAAACAACACAAGAAAAACAGAATCTGTCAAAAACAGAACAGTCTGTAGTAATCTGTAGCTAACACAAGTTCTGGAACCCCAAAAATTCTAAAATAAATTTCTGGACGTGAGTAATTTATATATTAATCATCTTAAAAAATAATTAACTAAATATCACCTTCTAAATAAAAATGGCAGCGCTTCTCGTGAGCATTAAAGTTTCTGTTTTCTACAGCAAGATCAAAAAGACTTTCCCCGAGTCTTCCCAACGGTTCTACTTCGCACAAACACTAATTAAACACAAAAAACACAAACAAAACAGAGTCTAGGTAAATTATTTATTACTAAACAGGATCAAAAATAAAGGAATAAAAATAAAATTGGGTTGCCTCCCAACAAGCGCTATCGTTTAACGCCCCTAGCTAGGCATAAAAGCGAAGATAGATCCAGGTATTGCCATCTTTGGTAGGCAATCCATAAGTGGATCTCATAATAGATTCATAAGGTAATTTAACTTTCTTTCTAGGTAAGTCTTCCATTCCTTTCCTTAACTGAAATTGTAATCTAATATTCCCTTCCTTCATATCAATAATTGTGCCAATCGTTCTGAGGAAAGGTCTACCAAGAATAATAGGACATGAAGGATTGCAATCTATATCAAGAACAATGAAATCTACGGGCACATAGTTCCTATTTGCAAAAATAAGAAAATCATTAATTATTCTCATAGGTTTCTTAATAGTGGAATCCGCAAGGTGCATGTTTAAAGAACAATCATCAAAATCACGGAAACCTAGCAAATCACACAAAGTTTTTGGAATCATGGAAACACTAGCACCCAAATCACACAAAGCATAGCACTCATGATATTTAATTTTAATTTTTATTGTCGTTTACCACTCATCATAAATTTTCTAGGGATAGAAACTTCCAACTCAAGTTTTTCTTCATAAGATTGCATCGAAGCATCAACGATATGTTTAGTAAAAGCTTTATTTTGACTATAAGCATCAGGAGAATTTAGCACGGATTGCAACAAGGAAATACAATCTATCAAAGAGCAATTATCATAATTAAATACCTAGAAATCCAAGATAGTGGGTTCATTACTATTTAAAGTTTTGACCTCTTCAATCCCACTTTTAACAGTTTTAGCATCAAGATCTAAAGACTCCGAATTTTTGGAACGCCTTCTAGGTAAAGGTGGCTCATCTTTAGCCCCATCATTATAAAGATTC
The DNA here is from genome assembly GCF_018294505.1 of Triticum aestivum. NCBI lineage: Eukaryota > Viridiplantae > Streptophyta > Magnoliopsida > Poales > Poaceae > Triticum > Triticum aestivum. Next base: position 452,844,888 of record NC_057806.1, read on the forward strand.
ATATTGCAAAACAAAGATTTAATAGGGGACACATCAATAACTTTTAGATCTTCATCCTTATTATCATGAAAACTAGAAGAACACGCTTTTATAAAGCAATCTTTCTTAGCACGCATCCTAGCGGTTCTTTCTTTGCACTCATCAATGGAAATTATCATGGCCTTGAGAGACTCATTGATATCATGCTTAGGTGGAATAGATCCAAGTTTCAAAGAATCAACATCAATAGAAATTATATCAACGTTCCTAGCCAACTCATCAATCTTAAGCAATTTTTCTTCAATCAAAGCATTGAAACTCTTTTGTGAAGTGATAAATTCTTCAATATTAGATTCAAAATCAGAGGGAATCTTATTATAATTTTCATAGGGATTGTTGTAGGAATTACCATAATTATTAGAGGAATTACTAGGCAATGGCCTAGAATTAAAATTACCTCTATACACGTTATTACCAAAATTATTCCTACCAACAAAATTCACATCCATAGATTCATTATTATTCTCAATCAAGGTAGACAAAGGCATATCATTAGGATTAGTAGGAGCACTCTTATTAGAAAACAATTTCATAAGTTCATCCATCATTCCACTCAAAACATTGATCTCTTCAATTGCATTCACTTTTTTATTAGTAGATCTTTCGGTGTGCCATTGAGAATAATTAACCATATATCTAGGAGTTTAGCTTCTCCTAAAGTGATTTCCATAAAAGTGCCTCCCGCGGTCGAATCTAAAAGATTTCTAGAAGCAAAATTCAATCCGGCATAAAAGTTGTGTGTAATCATCCAAAGATTCAAACCATGTGATGGGAAATTACGTATCATTGATTTCATCCTCTCCCAAGATTGTGCAACATGTTCATGATCAAGTTGCTTAAAATTCATAATATCGTTTCTAAGAGAGATGATCTTAGCGGGAGGAAAATACTTAGAGATAAAAGCATCTTTGAATTTATTCCATGAATCAATACTATTTTTAGGCACAGACAAAAACCAATCTTTAGCTCGATCTCTAAGCGAAAACGGAAATAGCTTCAATTTAACAATATCATTATCCACATCTTTGTTATTTTGCATATCACACCAATCAACAAAGTTGTTTATATGGGTAGCGGCATCTTCACTAGGAAGGCCAGAAAACAGATCTTTCATGACAAGATTCAGCAAAGCTGTATTAATTCCACAAGATTCAGCATCGGTAAGAGGAGCAATCAGAGTGCTAATAAAATCATTATTGTTGGTATTGGCAAAGTCACACAGTTTAGTATTATCTTGAGCCATCGTGACAAGCAAGCAATCCAACACACAAGCAAACAAGAAACGGGCAAAAAAGCAAATAGGGAAGGAGAAGGGGAACGGAAAAAGAGGGAGAGAGGAAGAGAGGGCGAATAAAATGGCAAGGGTGAAGTGGGGGAGAGGAAAACAAGAGGCAAATGGCAAATAATGTAATGCGAGGGATAAGAGTTTGTGATGTGTACTTGGTATATTTTGACTTGGTAATGGCGCCAGAAATGACTCGTTGTGGGAGTCAAATCTTGACTTGACTTGGCGCGAATCTCCCTGGCAACGGCGCCAAATATCCTTCTTGCTACCTCTTGAGCACTGCGTTGGTTTTCCCTTGAAGAGGAAAGGGTGATTCAGTAAAGCAGCGTAAGTATTTCCCTTAGTTTTTGAGAACCAAGGTATCAATCCCGTAGGAGATCATGCTCAAGTCCCGCACACCTACACAAACAAATAAGAACCTCGCAACCAACGGGATAAAGGGGTTGTCAAGCCCTTCTCGGTCACTTACGAGAGTGAGATCTTATAGATATGATAAGATAATGTTTTTGGTATTTTTATGATAAAGAGAAATAAATATGCAAAGTAAAATAAAAGGCAAAAGAAATAACTAAGTATTGGAAGATTAATATGATGGAAGATAGACCCGGGGACCATAGCTTTCACTAGTGGCTTCTCCCAAGAGCATAAGTATTACTATGGGTAAACGAATTACTGTCGAGCAATTGATAGAATTGAGCATAGTTATGAGAATATCTAGGTATGATCATGTATATAGGCCTCACGTCCGAGACAAGTAGACCGAAACTATTTTGCATCTACTACTATTACTCCACACATTGACCGCTATCCAGCATGCATCTAGAGTATTAAGTTCATAAGAACAGAGTGATGCTTTAAGGAAGATGACATGATGTAGAGGGATGAACTCATGCAATATGATATAAACCCCATCTTTTTATCCTCGATGGCAATAATACAATACGTGCTGTTTCCCTTTCTGTCACTGGGATCGAGCACCGCAAGATTGAACCCAAAGCTAAGCACTTCTCCCATTGCAAGAAAGATCAATCTAGTAGGCCAAACCAAACTGATAATTCAAAGAGACTTGCAAAGATAAACCAATCATGCATAAAAGAATTCAGAGGAGAATCAAATATTGTTCATAGATAAACTGGATCATAAACCCACAATTCATCGGATCTCAACAAACACACCGCAAAAGAAGATTACATCGAATAGATCTCCAAGAAAATCGAGGAGAACTTTTTATTGAGATCCAAAGAGAGAGAAGAAGCCATCTAGCTAATAATTATGGACTCGTAGGCCTGAAGTACACTACTCACACATCACCGGAGAGGCCGTGGAGTTGATGTAGAGGCCCTTCGTGATCAATGCTCCCGCCGGTGGAGCTCCGGAAAAGGCCCCGAGATGGGATCTCTCGCGTACAGAAGGTTGCAGCGGTGGAATTAGGTTTTCGTGGTGCTCCTGGATGTTTGGGGGGTACGTGGACTTATATAGGAGGAAGAAGTACGTCGGTGGAGCAACGGAGGGCCCACGAGGGTGGAGGGCGCGCCCAGGGGGGTAGTCGCGCCCCTGCCTCGTGCCTTCCTCCCTTGTTTCTTGACGGCCACTCCAAGTCTCCTAGATCACGTTTGTTGAGAAAATCACGTCCCGAAGGTTTCATTCCGTTTGGACTCCATTTGATATTCCTTTTCTTCGAAACCCTAAAATAGGCAAAAAATAGCAATTTGGGTTGGGCCTCCTATTAGTAGGTTAGTCCCAAAAATGATATAAAAGTGTAAAGTAAAGCCCATTAACATCCAAAATAGATAATATAATAGCATAGAGCAATCAAAAATTATAGATACGTTGGAGACATATCAATAGTCAAGGGCCATGCATAATAATGTTGTGCTCAAATATGGCGGTTAGTTATACTGTGCAGCAAATAGTACTACTCTGGTATAGAGGAAGTAAAATAACCAGCTTATTATATATAGCCACTGTTGGCTACATGGACGAGATAGTAAGACATGGAAAAACAAAAATGGAGGCAGCTAGTGGGTTCAAGTCTTCAAGGGCCTAGCTAGCTATACGCGTCCTCTAAGGTAAAAAGTACTCCTACTAGTACGTAAGTAGAGTACTAGTACAACAATGAAAGAGAAGGCGAGAGGGTTTAAAAATGGAATACCTGGGTAGATGGTGATGGTCTGATCGTGGTAGATTGTGTGACCATGTTGCACATCAGTGGTACCATGGGTAACGGCTGCTAAGATAGTTGATCCCAATATGCCAAAGTCAGCTACAAGGTTCCAGGTTAGACCGAATTGCGGATGCAAATGCACGTCCAGGATCGGCGATCTTATTTTGATCGCAGGATGACTGGTCCCTGCAAAATAATGGAGTACCGTTAGGGATGCAAATGATGGTTTGTGCATTCCGTTTGTAATCTCCCATACCGTAGGATGGAAACCAGATGGAACAAGTCCCCTGGCTTGTCACCATGAAGATGCGGCCTAGATGGCGCATGGCGTCTTCGAACGTGTCGGGGTACAAATCTGTCGCCGCCAACATGCGCCAACCTCTACCGTTACTGCCTCTTGCATTGATGGCAATCCTTATGTCAAACACCGCGATGAGATAGTAATCATCGTAGCCGTGTCACTTTTTCGGCGGGTCCGCATTTGCTATCTTCTTCAATCTCATGTAGACATCATCATACGTATTCAAGCCCATCCAGTTCGGAAGGCCGATCCCAATGGTGGAGAAGGGGTCTACCGGAACGGCCGCACTGCTATGGATGTTATGCAAAATGATGGTGGTATCTGGCCGGAGGTATGCAAGCCAATCTTCGTTGGCACAGACCAAGACCTATATATAAAATGGTGGGCAGCGGAGAAACTACAGGATGGAAATGGAATAACTAAGTACTACACGATCAAACTCCATTACTGACCCGCTCATCGGGCAAAATCCGACTACCTCTCAAAATCGGCAACTCTAGCGGAGTCAACGTCCAACGATGGCCAGGGAGCGGTGGACTGTTCGAAGGATTGTCCCATAGAAGAACCTTCTCCTCGAGGACGCATGGATGACCAACAAGCATGGCCTTTTCCCAAGCCATTTTAAGCACCGTCTTGAAATGGTTGGTGCAGGAAGCACCGAGTCTTGTGGCGGTGAGGACGTCGGAGCGGCGTGCGATTTCTCCCAAAGGATCATCGTCCAAGGTCTCCCAGCCCCGACGAGGAGGAGAACCGCCTGGCGAATCCATGGGAGCAGTGACGAACTGCCTTCTCTTCGGGGGGAGGGGAACTGGCAAGGAGGAGATAAGAGCGTAGTAACCGCATGGCCTCGTCCCTTCCAACTGTAGAGCATAGTAAGCTAGTAGTTTTTGGCGTGGATTAAGAAATTTTGGTTATGTTTTTTGCTATTTTTTGTACACGCCAACTAGTGTCAAAAAGCGTCTTACATTACGTGACGGAGGAGTACGTACTCGTACTGTAGCAGTACTAGTACTACTTTCTCAACTAGTAGTGCGAGGGTACTACTAGTGCTATGTACAGTACTTCTAGTATAGTGCACCAGTTTTGAACTTTGGAATCTCAGAGCCAAGGAGCTACAGTTGGAAGTGGAGGGTACTACTGTTCTCTAGAACCATCGCTGTACTATCAATGCAGGGAAAGTACACCTGCGTAGTGGCCTAGTGGGTACTCTCGGTTCTCTATTCAGCCGCTCCTCTCACGTAGCTGGCCTACTCAGCCGCTCCTCTCACGCACACACTAGCAGACTATTTATCAGCAATTGTTACTGCGGGGGCAGAACATTTGAGTTATTTGATACTGCGAGACTAGGCTTTTCGCTTCCATTTGTGGAGGGTGTAATGGATCTCGTCGAACTTTGTTAGTAGTTCCTTCTTTATGAATGAGATGAAGCAAAGCTTTTGCCTCTGTTTAAAAGAAACACATCAAGAGGAATTTATTTTATAGTAGAGCCAATAATGGGGTGAAGTCCATGCGTGCAACGCCACAAGCTACAGAGTAGTAGTAGAGCACTTTACGTACAGAGCCATATTGCACAGTTCCAAGGCCCCGCCAGGCTTTTCCGGCTCCTCGGGCTTAATTGGGAGGCGCTAGTTTAAATATGCTACTAGCTGATATGAGGAAGCTGCAAGCGAGGTGCGGCTAGGGCGAGCACGCGAGCCACGAGATGCTGGGAAGGAAAACCCGTTCACGTGGCTAGGCTATCTAGTGCACCCAAATTGTGGTGCTGCACGTCCGTTTGACTTCAAAACTCAAACTACCCGTGTAAAATATTGGCTCGCAGCGAAGTTACTATTTAAAAAAAGACCGCCGTGCGTTCGGCCGGGATCGAACCCACAAAACGAGGTATACACTCCTGCGACCAGTAGTAGTACTCGTCTTTTGTACATTGTTCCTTAGGCTGGCCATAGTGGGGGTAACATAAGTGGTAACATGCACTTGGGACTAGCAAAAATGCTTATGTGGCACATAATTAAAGAAGAGAGAGAGAGTGTTAGAGTAACATAGGTAGATACCGTATCATGCTAAATGCTATGCTACTTTGTGTCATGCATGGCAATAAATATGATCATCTATGATACTAGTTTATGATACTATGCACTATGGAGGTAGTATCATACACTAGTATCATACGCATGTTACTAGCATATGATACTCCCCACTATGAGTAGCCTTACAAGAAACCCCTAATAATGCAAGAAGCCACTAATAAGGCCAAGAAACTACTACCACTTGCATACGTGGCAGACTTAAGATAAGACTACCTTATCAACCATTGTACATGCTCTTACCAACTAGCCCTACCAAGAAACGACTACTCTACAAAGTGTCGTTATAGGCACGTTTCAACCCATGGCCCTCTTTGGATACATTTGTTGTCAATCTAACCCTGCCATCCAAACACCACTTTGGTTAGAGTTAGTTCAGGGTTAGAATCTAACCTCTGACTTAGAGTATCCAAACAGGGCCCATGTCGCCCATTAAGTCAAAGCCTTCTATTTGACCGAGCGTTATGACTTGTGGGACCTACATGTCAGTCTGCACAAAAATCCCTGAGTGACCTCCTACCTCCGGCCCATCCACCTAGTCATCCTCGGCCACGGGATGCAGGTACCGTCACCGGCAGAAGGCGAGGTCAAAACCACCGGTGGTGCGGAGCCCATCTTGCGGCAACCCGGATGCCAGCTCTGCCCGGCGCTCGCGGCCGCTAGCTAGCCAAGATAGCTCCGTCCAGCTGCTTGTCTGCAAGGTTTGCTAGCTAGATTGGCACGGCGGCGCGGCGGCTTGCTCGCGCGCGCCGCGCTAAGGCCAGCCATCTGGCTCGAGCGAAGGCCAGCGCGGCGGCTTGCTCGCTCATGAGTCACGCTCGGGCCAGCTTGCCAACCCGTGCGGAGGCCAGCGCGGCGTCCGGCCCGTCCGGCGAAATGGCGGCCAACTCGCTCACCACCGACGCCACCGACGAACACGCATCAGTACTGTTTGAAGTAATGTTCAGGAAAAATAATGATTTGAGGGGGAATAACAGGATAGAAGGTCAGATGTGGGTCCCTCGTGTCAACGGTCAAACAAATGTGTCGGTTTAAGCTGCCTCATCAGTAGGGACGTGTGGGCCAACCCTGTCATAAATGGGTTTAAACTAACCTAATCAGTAGGTAGTAGTTTTTGGCGTGGATTAAGAAATTTTGGGTATGTTTTTGCTATTTTTTGTACAATAGATTCTTCCTAGGGCTGGTTGAAAGTGGTAGTTTTTTGTTAAATACTCTACATATTGTAAGTAGGAGTGAAAGTTAAGCTTTGGAACCCAATAAGCAAGGCTAGTTACATAGTGCATATGTGTACATGATTGAAAGTAAATATCAACCATGAGTGACTAATATCTTGATGGAAAACTCGAAACTATGGAATACTAGGGGAAAAATTTGCATGGTTGGAAATACTAGCAATGTTCATGTGCGTTGCAACGAATCATAATTAGAATAATACTTATTCACAAACTTGATACAAAACACTCTAATTTTGATATACATATATCACTAGAGATATATTATATTTCAATTAGAATATATTAATTGGGTTGTTTTGGTGAGGTCAGGGAGGGATGTGGTTGGTTTTAAGATACAAATTATGGGTTTTTCTGCAAATTGGTAGACAAGTGGGATGTTTGTGAGAAAGGGCAACAACTTACCTCACTGTCGTTAGATGTAGATCTAATGGTCACAAACGACGGATGGCAGACACACCATCATCACCAACTTAGTCTTCTGTTGGAGTACTAGCAAGATCCGTGCATTGCACGGAACATCAAGATGCATTTTTTAATAAAAACACTCGTTGTGATTGACCCATGCGGGAGTAATCCCATGTGTAAAAACTAATGATATCTCGAGAAATAGGAGGTAAGGTGAAGAGGAGTGGGGCGTGGTGGTGATTGGTGGTCGGACTGAGTGGAGGCATGGGGATTGATGACGCCGGCAGCGGCCACCAGGCCAGTTTGTTCCAGAGGCTTCCTTTCTTAATTGCTCAATAATGAGGTTGTTGGAGATAAGGATGAACGAGGGGAGGACTTGTATGCAAATGTGGAGAGGGGTGCGGGTATCTTTTAGTTTAATTTCCATCAGTCAGATATAGATCGGACGGTCTATATTGCAAGATGGCACGCGTACCATCATCACCAACTCGGTTTTTTATAAGAGAAGAAATATAAGTATGGAGATACAAACGTATTATCGATACTTATTTCCGTAAACTAGCATCTACATTCTATTCAACGCCTCAGCATGTGAGGCCTTAGCACAATGACTTCTCGACTGTGTAATACAAAGGTTTTCCCGTCGCCGATAAGGAGGGGGTGACGGCGGCGCGCTTTTTGGCTTGCTCTAGTCCTAGTAGTCATACTAGGTGGTCTAAGCACGTGTAGATTTATTCTTTTTCATGTATCGTGTTCGCCGTATTGCCACGACTGTTGATGAATAGACAGTAAGTTATTCACGGGGAAACCCTTGTTGAGCATGTTTGTGTGAGAGAGAGAGAGAGAAAGAGAGAGAGAGAGAGAGAGTGCGTGTGTGATATGTCTAGAGACTGAGGCAATGACAACAGATTCTTTGTGTCTATGTGTGTGGAGGATAGAGAGAGACGTGTACATGGGGCTTTGTGTTGTGTAACATGGAGACACATATACATAATTAGAGAGTGAGTGTGCGAGATACACATGCGGACATGGGGAGAGATGAGGATCCAGATTAATGGGTGTTTGTGCGTGTCTGTGCGTGTGTCTGTGTGTGAGAGGGAGTGTGTGTACGTGGAGTAGAGAGACCACTAATGATGTAAACCTAGTATAAGGGAAGGGGGAATGGTGTGACATGTGTAGTAGCGGGATAGCATGGGTGCGGGCCGGGGGAGCAGACCATTTGGAAGAGACATCGATTGTGTGTGGGAGAGGGGTGTGAGAGCGAGAGAGAGAGAGAGAGAGTGTGTGTGTGTGTGTTAGCAACGGAGAGAGAGAGAGGGCGAGAGAGGGGGCATTTGTGTCCATAAATGGCATATAGATAGGGAGACAATGTTGATGTTGTTTGAAATTGGCCTATGTACAGAGACACAAGGGAAGCGAGTCATCATGTGTGTGATAGGGACTTCATGAGAGATCTAGAATAGATGGTGTAGAGAACAATGTGCGAGATCAAGAACGATGATACATTAGGGAGCTATGGAAAGAGTCACGACATATATGTATACAGGGAGGAGCTGGGGCGGGTCCGCATGTGGGTGAGATAGAAAGAGGAGAGTGGTGCACAAGGAGACAAAGTGTGCTTGTTTTGCAGTGGGGGTGGTGTGTGAGGTGAGTGTGCGAGAACCACATAACTAGGGAGATAGACGTTTGGGGGCGACATTTTATGTGTATGGGAAAGATACACTCTACATAGTGCGTCTGCTTGGGAAAGAGAGATGCCGGGAGACCTAGCTAGAGAGTGGGGGAAGAGATGTGTGCATTCCCAAGAGATAAAGTGATAGAGACCTATATTGGGGACCGGACTTTAGTAGAGAGAGGGGTGTTAATGTGTTCGTGTGTTGGTGTTTGGGGGAGAGAACGACTTCTCTGTGTGTGGGGGGCGACGAGGGGGGGGGTTGCTTCAGATAAAGAGTGAGGTGTCTATATTTGAGGGACTTTAGCATAATTGATATACATGGTCAATAGTGTGTGCACTCAAGGTTGATCAATTTGTTTCACAGTTTGGACTATGAGATAACGATACTTTTGAACATGCGTGATATACTTTGATGTAACAGAATTACAAACCTAAGATTGGAATTTTGGAATTCGACTCCATCATTAGCTTTTGTAATTCTATTAAGCGGAGGTACATTTTTAAGCCGGGATTTCGTGATTTCAAATTCATATATCAAACCTAGAGATATACACATACGAGCATGTTCAAACCTTATAATCATCCACTTTATTCATACACATACACATTTTTGCTTTTGTCATCATATTTAGGATAAACACATTTGGATTTCATTTGAATTGGACCATATGATGGTATTTTCTTGTAGTAGCTCAATGATCCATATTTGAATTGAATGGATAATCTAAGTTTCGAGTTGGAGACATTGATTTTCAAAACTTGCACTTTTTTGCGTGCAAAACAAACAAATTCTTGGCCATGGTACCATAGTCGGCCGTACAAGAGCAGGATATAATTTCAGGCACCAAAAGCTTTCAAACTTCCCGCTCACATCGAAATATCTCGCGCTCGAAAGTTTAGCCCTGTGGTATTCCTGTTTTACCCCTGCCACATGAACGGAAAAGGGCTGCTTTGGTAACTCCATTGTTTTCCCCTCTTTGCCCCCAACATTCTTCCCAGAGCCCCTCCCCGCCCCTCAACCACGGCAAGCCGCCGAATCTAGTCCTCCGCCGTAGCGGTGGACCTCACACCCTGACGGATCTACCTTCCGCACCTTGGAACCCCCAACTACCAACTCACCACTTCACCGGAGCCGCTTCAGCGACTGGCTTGTACACCGCTCCAGGTCTCCTTGACCGTCGTCATGGTCCACCACACCGGATCTGCTTAACCGACGCCCTCATCCACCACACTCTAGGCCCTTCACTGACTCCCTCGTCCGTCCCTTCACTGGCCCTTCATACAAGCCCTCGTACGCCGCAACAGATCCACCTCACCAAAAGCACTATACAACACGCCCGCCGAAGCCTTCGTCCACTGCACTGGACCTGCTCCACGGACGCCATATTCAACTCCACTGGCCCTGCTTTACCGACGCCGCAACCTCATCAGGTTATTTTGATCTGTACTCCTTCGGTTTTTCTCTTTATCGTGCAACTGTTCACTTACCACAGATGAGCTTTCTTGTATGTCGACAGGCGCCGCAACTGTAGCACCGGAGCCGCTTCAGCGACGGTGACAGCCGGCCCAAACTCAACCGCAACACAAGCACCATCAACGATCCTTAGCTATCAAGTATGCCAATGATACCCATACGCCACCGAGAATTAGGTACTATTATCCAACGGTCGGCGCCTACGTTCACTTTCTTAGCATCAGCACCGCACCTTTGAATTTCTTCAGGGCATCATTCAGTTTTCCATGAGATGCGTTATTCTTCTTGCACCTGTAGGGCCATGCTTCTGGCAGTGAACATGTTACATGTGCTAAATTACATACCAGTGCACATATAGTTAATGGCCCTATTTGGATCATGGGGTTAGAGCTAGTTTGGGTTAGTTGGAGGCTCAAATAACCCAAAAGTATCCAAACAGGGAGGGTTAGAGTGGGTTAGTTCCATCTAACCCAACTATCCCGGTGGAGGTGCTTATTTGGGTTAGAGTGGGCTAAAAAATAACTCAAACTCTAACTGTGTTACAGTATCCAAATAGGGCCAATATGCTTTAGTTTTGTCCTAAGTATTACTGTACTTCCTAGATATCACTGCCTACTATTTTACTTCTTGCATGCTATATTTATGATAATGGTGTTGTTCTGATGCCACCTGTTGGTTCCATCAGACCGCTTCATGTTCTCTATGCTTAATTACACATCAGCAAACTAGCATGTGGTTCCGCTAGTTTTTGTTCGTTTTACCCTACATTTTTTGATCCTAGCTATTACATCACTGCTACGAGCCTCTGTTCATTACTTTTTTGTGTGTTCTTCATCTTCCCAAGTTGCATGACTAATTTGATGCTTATATTAATTATGGAGCTGCCAACCCCATCAAGCAAAATATTTGTTTTTTTGGGGTTGGCACCTCGAACAAGCATAAAAATAGAGGGAAGCAGATATATTGTCGTGTATGCACACACCCTTCTTTCATTAGTTTAGATGAACCATTGATGATCAATTCGAACCAGTGCATGCAATTAAAATTAATTTTACCTAAATAGAGGGTGCAGAATAAACTACAACAAGTAGATTTGCAACCACGGGGTGCTGACGATATCTTCAAAGAACATTGCAACAGCAGCGAGGCTTCACAGCAACACATGGCAAGCCAGTGTGTTTTAGTACATGTGAAATGTAATGCGTGTGGACTGCTTTCTTGGCTTTTGCCCTCAATCCTACAGAATAACAAATAGTTCGGTTGTCTGCTTTGCTGTATTGCTTGATTCGAATGCTTGTTTCTTACTTGTTACGCTATACCTGAGTTGGCTAATATGTCAGCAGTGCATGTTGTATCGTAAAGAAATGCATGCCTAGTTCATTTGAGTCCTTAACTTTTCCTCTGAACTTCATCACAAGACTGTCTTCGTAGTTTATATGAGGCCACACTGTTAAGTGCTTTCTCAGATTATATCAACTGCTTAGATGCCTTTTCAACTTAAATATAGTGGTGGTACACTCCCTTTCAACTAGGGATGTCAACTGGGCCCCGTTTAATCCCGATTAAAGTCCACTAGTGGTATGATAGTTCAAAAGAGTTTTTGTTTTTTTAGGAAAATGAACCAGGGAGCTAGCAAAAACTAACTAGATGGGACTGGTGGATGTCGTTTATTTGCCAATTATATCCCTAGTTTCATCTTACCATTTTAATTTATTTTTGGCTGATGCTTCTTCAGACCATTTAAATATAGCTTGCCATGCTCGGCAATAATTCGCATGTCGTTTACCATGTAAGCTTACTGCCTGGATCATGCGATAACTATCTCTTACTTATGTCCAGCAGAAACCTTTCTGGATGCCGTTCACAATAGGACACAATGTACAACCCCAGAATCTATTTGTGGAAGCAGTGCGCCATCCATGTTACCAGATGGTAGCAGTTCAGAGGCAACACCGCCGGAGAGCAGTCTGAGCACAGATATTAGGTTTCTTGTGGCTCTACTAGAGGCAGAAAGAGATGGTGTGGCTGCCATGAATGAGGTAATCTCGATCTTGAAGCTGGAAATTATGCAATTAGCTGCACGCATTATGAAAGCAACCCAAGAGTTAGAGGAAGTAAGAATGTTGCATTTGAAGATGGAGGAGGTCCTGCTGCTTCTGCTATCTGAAGCCCAGGGTAATCCCAATTCTTCTTTAGATAGCAGTTGAAATTGTCATTAGATTATTGTACTTGCATGTTGTGTCATGTCTCTGAATGGATTATGTTGTAATACCCCCTATGTTGTCCATGTGTTGTAATGATCCGAATTGTTTAGGCGAGGTAATCCTCAGTACTTGTATGATTGACATAAGGTGAACTGTTTTTCGTGTGAGCATATTCTATTGGATGAAATAACTGTTTGACTCAAAGTGTATCCAACCTACTGAATTCGAAGATCACGACATTTCTAAATCATAATCATATATAAAGGTGGAATAAATCTTTGTTGTGGTTTTGAAGAAATAAGTAACAAAACGTAGAATTATCTCTGGATATTCGTAATCGAATAAAGATTGGATTTGGATTTAGTTTCCAGGGCCCAGGACAAACGTGAATGCTAATTCTCCGAAGTTTTGAATGAAGTGGCTAAACACCCACTATCATTTGTGGGCTGCCCGAAGCAAGTGTTTGCAAGATGGAAATTACTGTCTACCCCTGACACTTGACATCCTTATCGACCAGATTTACACTATTGTCGATAGGGGTAGACTAGTAACTTCAATCAGACGTGACACGACAGCCTCTGAGCCCATTTAGACATGGTGGGCACCAAACGTAGGCGGCAAAACACATTTGATTCAAGCTCGTCCAAAAGACATGTGTCTCTCCCTCCATTTCCCCATTCATCCATGGTGGGCGGCAAAACAAACTCTCCTCGTCCGAAATCGATGTAGGCTAATATTTTAAACAGGGCAGATGTGTAACTTCCCTCAGATGTGACACAACCGCCCTACCTGTCAGCCCCGTTCATACACCGTGGGCGCCAACCGTGGGCGGCAAAACACCCTTTCCTCGCCCAAAATCGTTACCGGCAAATATTTGGGAGATGCGAGATTACCGACCTATCCCCAACCGACGTGATGTCCGAAATTTTAAACCGGGCATAAGTTCATAACTTTCCCACATTTCAGACAAGCGTGTCCCAAAGTTTGAGACCCCCCTCCATTTCCCCATTCATACACCGTCGGCGCCACGACAACCTCCCCACTGCGGCCAGCCTCCTCCATCCACCATCCCATCCTCCACCTTGCCGGAGCTGCTACCCCTACCCCGTCGTCCACTGCAAGAGATGGACGTCTCTCATCCACGGCGTCGGACCAGGATCCTTTCGTCACGTCGTCTCGCTTCATCGGCACCATCGTCCACTTTGCTGTTGCCGCTCCTATGACCGCCTCGTCCACGGCAACAGCATTTATCCCCCAACCTGACCGTCTGCCATCTAAAGTATTCTTCCTTGCCGCCGACAGCCGTCGCACCTACAACACCCTCAACGTATCATCAGGGGCCTACACAGCATCGCAAGAGAGGTGGTACTCTTCCATATGTGCTTAAGTTATTGATCTCACCCGGAAAATAGATCTTAAATTGTTTACTGTACTTTTCTTGTCCATACCAAATCGTAGTGGCTAGTTTAATGCAAACATTGGTTGTGAAGTAGCTTTGTCTGGTTTGCACCTTCAGATCTGCCATGTCACGATCACTATACTCGTAAAGCTTATGGTTTCCCTCCTTTATATTCACTACCATCATCGTAGGTGCTTCCCTGCTTCGTGTCGTGCTAGCACCGCTCCTCAAGACCTCAACACATCAAGCGAAACAACATGCCACTCATAATTCCAAAGCTTACGTGTTGAAATACGAATCTGATATGATGCTCATATTACTAAAATAGAGAACGTTTAATTGGTCACCTAATGTTCCTATATTCGTTTCGAAAAGCATGTGCGCCACCCACTGGTCCAGCAAGTTCCACTTTCCTGATTTTACTCTCGATGCTTAGGGTTTTCCCCTTTTATCTACTCTACTATGATCTGCGTAGGTGCTTTCTGTCATACTAGCATTACTCCACCCTTCAAGCTAAACAACACAACACTCAAAATTCCAAAGCTTAGTTGTTCAAATATGATTGTGATATGATACTGATATTAGTTAACAGACACATTTAATTGATTAGCTAAAGGTCCCACTTGAGTTTCCAAATGCATGGTGCGACATATAAAGAGACAACAGAATTGCATTTCTTTGTCACTTGTTGATTGTACTTTCTTGTTCATACCAAATCTTAGTTGTTATTTCAAAGCAAATATCGTTTGCTAACTACCCTTTGCGCGGTTTGCAGCTTCAGATCCGCCATCCCACTGCCATGGTCAACACTATACTCATCGTGCTTACGGTTTCCCCATTTTATGATGACCACAATCAGCCTACGTGGTTCATGTCGTAATAGCACTGCTCCACCCATCGATCTAAATAAGCTTAGTTCTACAAATTCAAATCTGATATTATGCTGATATTAGTAAAACTGAGAGATGTTTAATTGGTCAGCTAAATGTTCCTACTTTAGTTTCGAAATGCATGTGAGCCACATATGGAGAGATCGGAAGGAATAGTATTTCTCTGTGCGCTCTGGTTCACCATGGGTGGCCAACCGACATTGTATAGAAAGACTTGTAATATCTTCAATCTGCTTGCTCTTCTACTCTTCTTTAAGATGATCCTCTTCTCTTGCGGTCGACTGGTCAGGTCGAGTTATTCTCCCTTAGTATATTTTGAATCTGTCAGATAAGGTCGACTTGTTCTTCTTTACTATATGTTGAAGCTGTCATCTGCGAAGTATCATCACTTCTGGAGCTCTCATATTTTGAGTAGTAGGCCACATTATATTAATGCACATACCAAATTACAGCATGCATGACACCTCTTAGAAGAATTGCAGAGATAACACAAAGGGGTTTACAGGGAGGAAGTATTGGATTAGAATCACTTCTGCATTACAAGGATAATCTCACTTGTTTTTATGTTTTCATGCATGTCAGGTATTGAATATTATCAAAATGAATATGAGAATGGGCGCACGAGAGGAATATTGCGGAACGATCCACTGGCTAACAAACTTGGCATGGTGGAGGATGGCATATCTTATTCACCCATCAAGGTGCATGCTCTAACTTGGCAAGGTTGTATTGGTCGCACATATTTTGCATGTGACCTCTTGCATTACTTCTACTTTGTTACACCATCTACTTAGTTTAAGCATCATATATGAGTATATGCCATACCTATCAATTTTCTGTACCTATTCCATGTGTAGCGACCCGACCTCAGACGGTCAAGTCTCTGTGCTTAAGTGTCATCCCTGGATTGGTATGCTGACACACAGTACTCGAGGGTTTATAACAGAGGTAAATCACATGTATAAAGTAACATAAAATATTATTACCTCAATCCAAATAGCGGAAGTAACAACAAGGTTATGGATTCCCATCAACACCAACGGCAAAGTTGAGTGTAGAAATCATAACCCTAACGTATCACTTACTCGTCGTAAGATTTCCTGCAACATGAGACGTTGCAGCCACAAGGGTCAGTACATTGAATGTACTGGCAAAGTCACACCATAGGATAACGATAAATAATAGCTATCACTACATGCATATTTGGCTGGTGGAAAAGTTCTATGGTTATAATGTTTTTGTGAAAAGCCATTTTTTCCCTACTGCAAAGGAATATATTTTATTTAACTACAAAGTTGGTTGAAAACATTGAGAATGGTAAACCCAATCTCAATCCCAATTAAAAGGTAATTAATAACCGAACAAAATTAATTTAGAGTGATGAGATCAACATGATAATCCAAGAACCAGATACTCAAGATGTCCATAACCGGGGACACGACTAATCATGATTAGTTTGTACACTCTCCAGAGGTTTGCGCACTTTTCCCCACAAGACTCGATATCATCCGTTGGATTTCTCGCACTACATAATGTTTGAGAAACGGATGACCGAGACACAGTCTTTCCGAAGAGGCCCCCTTAACCGATAGATAGGCCTGTACACCTACAATCCCCTATATCTTCTATCCCATCATGGAAAGGTTTCCCACAACTTACTCAACTATGCCAGAGCCCATAATGGCATGTGGCTACACACGGAAGTTTCTAGCATGAATAATCTTATGATCCCTTTGAGCCTGGGTGGCAGTCCGTAGGAGAATCACACGGTACCCCGGGATTTCCAAAAATACAGGCAACACTGGGTTCCCCAGGTGCCTCAATCCACCCAGATGTGTATTAAAGTTTCCACCTTAAGTTAACCATTACTTAACAAAACTCACATCTGTCATGAATACACTCAAACCCAAACCATGTCTACGAGCATAGCATAGCAATATAAGCAACATAGAAGTAACTCCCAGGGTTTGATAATAAAACAGGGTAAGAGGTTCCTACCTCATCAACTACTTCACAAACCCACAATTTATTCAGATCCTAACCATGCAATTGTTTGAGGTTTGATCTAATGCAATAAAACTAGGTAGTAAAGAGGTATGATCAAAGTGTTACTTGCCTGTACTGTTGATGAAGATGATTCGCACAAAAACTCTTGATAATTCTACTCGTCACACTCTGGCCTATCTATCGTAGGCAAGCAATAGTAACCACACATAAGCAATCACTCAAAAGGTCGGAAAGAACGAAGAACAATTCGGAAAACATCAAAACCAAGCAAATAACTTTTTCAACATAAAATGATTTCTAACAGTACTAAAATTATGTGTATTTGGCCTTATCAAAAAAATTAGGTCAAGAGCCTCGATTAGCAAAAAGAATCAACTCAAACGGAGCTACGAAACTCAAGTTACGATTAAATGAATTCTGAATTCAAATCTGGTCTAATTCAAATTTTAAACTTTCAAAAAACATTTTTGAGTTGGATTACTGCATAGAGGGGATCATAACAAAGAAGTGGGTGTTGGTTTCGTTGAATTTGGAGAAACGATGTAAAGTTGTGCCAGTTTGAAATAGAGGGACTAAACTATAAAAGAAAATACTACAAATAGGTCCCTACACAGAAAAAAAAGAAAACCTAAAGAACGAACGTTCGTTACAGAATGCTAATGAACGAAAATCGTTCGCTGAAACTATCTATATAGAGAACATTCGCTATTTAAACAAAAAAATAAAATAAAACTGATCTATAACAGAAAATCGAACTAGAAAAGAACCGGGGAGGGTTTTTCGGTGGTTTATACTGGTGCGGGTGGTTTTCAGCAAAAAAAACGACGGGCGGTTTTTGACGGGCGCGGAGTGGATCCGACCGGCGGCGAACTCCGGCGCAAGTGTCGGGGCGAGGCGGCAGCGGCGGGCTCCTGCGGCGCAGGCGGCGTCTGCTAGCGGCGCGGGGCGGCGGCGATCAGCACACGGCGGAGCGGCAAGGCGGCGGCGGAATGTTATTTTAAAAATACCAAAATGAATTCAAATTTATTTATCTCCAATTTTTTTATGTAGGGAATCATGTTACCCTATTTTCCATATATTTTTATTTTGGAGAAAAATAATCTGAATAAAACTCAAATAACTCCAAATTAAAAATAATTTCAAAAGGACTTTGAATTTGATACTTTTAAACTTCCAACTCATATTTCATATGTTTTGAAGAAGTCATTTTATGTTCTCTCATGAAAATCATTGAGTTTCTTAAAGTTCTGAATTTGAAATATTTTCAAATGAAATTCAAATGTTTTCAAAAACCCTTTTCATTTAAATAAATGGAAGAAGTCATGTCATCTTCTCTCCAGGGTTTTGCGATGAAAAGAATTTGAATTCATGGAGATCAAAATGCAAAATGAAAGTTTGGGAAAGTCCTTTTATTCCATCTCATTCAACTTTCAAACAGTTTTGAATTTCACTCAATTTCACTCAAGTAATCATACAACCAAGCCAAACTATCTATTTAACATTCCAAAATTTAGAACTTTGGGATGTTACACCATGTGTCGTCATACTATGTTTTTCCAGTCAAATGTTGTTCTTTCATAATAGATGTCCAAAAGGAAGAGGGTGATTGCAGATCCTCAAGGAGTACAAACTAGGTATTTGGGAAAGGTAGTGATACCTATTAAATCAGATAGATCAGCAGCCACAGAAAACACAGGCCCAACTGTAACAGACTTTACCCCTACTCCAGTGGCCAAACCCCTATTAGAATTGCTGACAGCCCAGCGTCAGGTACTGTCTATGATATCAATTCAAAATTGGAACTCCTAAATTTCTGCATGTGCCTTACCTTCTCTCTTATATGTAAACTAATTTTAGATGAATCTCCTTGCTCAAAGGATCATAGGATCTCATGACAATACTGGGCTCTGCATTGGTCTTATCAGTATCTCTTGCCCTTTGTCAGCATACTTACACTCATTGCTGTTTGATTATGTAGCATCACTGTAAATGTTCGCTTCTTTATCCTTCCTTTGCTTGAAATTATAAGATCTATATTTACTCTTAGATAAATGTAGAATTAACACAATGGTTATGAAGTTTTGGATTGCTCATGTAAGTACCTGTTGTCATGTACTCCCTCTGTATCGAATTAATTGTTGATCAATTGGATGTATTTAGAACTTAATAGTGTTAGATACATCCATTTGAGCGACAACTAATAACGGACAGTGGTGGTATTACTGTACATGCATCGCGAGATAGTTGATTGTCTAGCATTACTCTGCATCTTTTCTACCCTGCCCTCCACTTTCTCCAAATTATCATATCTACATTCTTACCAAAATGTTGAATAAAGCCAATGCCACTGCACACGTTGATGTCTGCATTCCTCTTGTCAGTACCTTTTTCCTTGTAACGTTGTACTTAATTAATTGCTATTTGATTATGTATCATCAGTCCACACCTGAGCTTCGTTATCCTCTATTTCTTCCAATATTATTTGATCTATATTTACTCTTTGCAAAATGTAGAATAATGGCAACGCTTATAAAGAATTTTCTTTGCGAAATTTATTGAATTATCTTTCCATCAACATGGAGAAGGGCTTTGTCCAGCCTATGTTAACATGTAATGTAATTTCATCCTTCTCAAGCCTTCAAACTTTGTTCTAGTATAGATTTGGATAGGCATCATTTCCTCCACTATTGTTTACATCTGATTGGATGTTTGCAACAACTACCAGTTTTAAATTGTAGTCGTAAAAACATGTTCCTTATGCAGAACAGATCAATTTATTTGCTTATATAATTGTGAAACCTGTTACGTGTCTCCTTGTTTCTCTTTCAGAGTCGTATCTCTTATCCAAGGTAGAACTTTAGGAAAGATAGTGAGCCAAACCATCTTGATGACAGCGAGATGACCCCAAGGTCCTGTCTTGATGAAGACAGTGAGTTGAAGCTACTCACCAGCAGGTGTGAGACAACCTCTGTGCAGTCGCTGCCTCAATTAGTTTGACTTCTTCAGTCTCAACTTAAAGTGGAAAGGCTCGCTTCATCTCAGCTCCGACTTGAAGTCAAAGATGTAATGAAGATGTCACAGTACTGCCTTGCGCACTATGGTGCCATACAGCTAGGGATGAAGCATCTATCGTTGACACAACTGAGGTCTCATCAGCTTGTTCAACTACTTGCAGAGCCCGAGCTTGCCAGGTCTATTGCCTTCTGAAGTGATCTCAGTTTTGTATATTCTTTTGTCGGCGCGTTTATATGCACTGGTGGCGACCTTTGATGCCCAGTGTATGTAATCCACGGTCATGTTGCGCTTTATTATCACCGGGTAGCGAACTTTGATTCCTAATATGTCGTAATTT
The DNA here is from genome assembly GCF_018294505.1 of Triticum aestivum. Lineage (NCBI taxonomy): Eukaryota > Viridiplantae > Streptophyta > Magnoliopsida > Poales > Poaceae > Triticum > Triticum aestivum. The sequence goes on from NC_057806.1 coordinate 452,865,402, forward strand.
CTATGTTGTATAGTCTAGGTTTATTCTTTGGTCGGTATGCTGTAATTTAGGCCAGAAGGTTCAGTGGATATCAGTGTTGTCGGTCTTTAGGCCGGCTCATTACTCAAATGGGCCAAAACGTGGGCCTATAATCATCTTGGGCCATTAGCAGGTCTAAACCTATAGTAGTTTCCCGCCTTTAACAGGCCATGGGCTACATATTTACTGTAGTGACACTGGGCTTCCTACGGGCCGTAGAAACAATGGGCCTTCTACGGTCCATACAAACAATGGGCCTTCTACGGGCCGTATCATCAATGGGCCTTAGACGGGCCGTATGATCGATTGGCAAAACATGGGCCAAAAACAGACCACATTATGGCCGTAAATGAGCTAGAGTTGGAGTCGTCCATTCATGGGCCAACCATAACGGGCCGTCGTTAATAGGCCGTATTTGATGACGATATGAAAACGGCCCAACGTATTAACGGGCCACAAACGGGCCGACTGTAACCATGGGCTGAATTTGGCCCACAAGCAGAAAATGGCAGGAACAGGCCGTAAGTAACCGAATGCTGGAAATGAGCCCAAGAATAAATGGGCCTTGAGAAGGCCAAAAGATAACATGGGCTACAAACGGCCCAATGGATTAATGGGCCGTTGCTACCTCTTGAGCTTGCGTTGGATTTCCCCGAAGAGGAAAGGACGATGCAGCAGAGTACCGTAAGTATTTCCCTCAGTTTTTGAGAACCAAGGTATCAATCCAGTAGGAGGCCACGCTCAAGTCCCTCGTACATGCACAAAACGATAGCTACTCGCAACCAACGCGATTAGGGGTTGTCAATCCCTTCACGATCACTTACGAGAGTGAGATCTGATAGATATAATATTTTTGGTATTTTAGGTATAGGGATGCAAAGTGAAAAATAAAAGGTGAAGTAAAAAAGCAAAGCAAGATTAAAGTGATGGACATTGATATGATGAGAATAGACCCGGGGGCCATAGGTTTCACTAGTGGCTTCTCTCAAGAGCATAAGTATTCTATGGTGGGTGAACAAATTACTGTTGAGCAATTGATAGAATTGAGCATAGTTATGAGAATATCTAGGCATGATCATGTATATAGGCATCACGTCCATGACAAGTAGACCGAAACGATTCTGCATCTACTACTATTACTCCACTCATCGGCCGCTATCCAGCATGCATCTAGAGTATTAAGTTAAAAACAGAGTAACGCTTTAAGCAAGATGACATGATGTAGAGAGATAAATGCATGTAATATGAAATAAACCCCATCTTCTTATCCTCGATGGCAACGATGCAATACGTGCCTTGCTGCCCCTTCTGTCACTGGGAAAGGACACCGCAAGATCGAACCCAAAGCTAAGCACTTTTCCCATGGCAAGAACTACCAATCTAGTTGGCCAAACCAAACGGATAATTCGAAGAGACTTGCAAAGATAACCAATCATACATAAAAGAATTCAGAGAAGATTCAAATATTATTCATAGATAGACTTGATCATAAACCCACAATTCATCGGTCTCAACAAACACACCGTAAAAAGAAGAAGATTACATCGAATAGATCTCCACAAGAGAGGGGGAGAACTTTGTATTGAGATCCAAAAAGAGAGAAGAAGCCATCTAGCTAATAACTATGGACCCGAAGGTCTGAGGTAAACTACTCACACTTCATCGGAGAGGCTATGGTGATGTAGAAGCCCTCCATGATGACGACCCTCTCCGGCGGAGCTCCGGAACAGGCCCCAAGATGGGATCTCGTGGATACAGAAAGTTGCGGCGGTGGAATTTGGTTTTTTGCTCCCCTTTTGATAGTTTGGGGGTACGTAGGTATATATAGGAGGAAGGAGTACGTCGGTGGAGCTCTGAGGGGCCCACGAGGCAGGGGGCGCGCCCTAGGGGGTGGCGCCCCCACCCTCGTGACCGCCTCTCTGATGCCTTGGTGTAGGGTCCAAGTCTCCTGGATCACGTTCGGTGAGAAAATCACGTTCCCGAAGGTTTCATTCCGTTTGGACTCCGTTTGATATTCTGTTTCTTCGAAACACTAAAATAGGCAAAAAAACAGCAATTCTGGGCTGGGCCTTCAGTTAATAGGTTAGTCCCAAAAATAATATAAAAGTGGAAAATAAAGCCCAATATAGTCCAAAATAGTAGATAACATAGCATGGAGCAATAAAAAATTATAGATATGTTGGAGACGTATCAGGCATCCCCAAGCTTAATTCCTGCTTGTCCTCGAGAAGGTAAATGATAAAAAGAGAATTTTTGATGCGGAGTGCTACTTGGCATAATTTCAATGCAAATCTTCTTAATTGTGATACGAATATTCAGATTCGAAAGATTCAAGACAAAAGTTTATATTGACATAAAAATAATAATACTTCAAGCATACTAACAAAGCAATTATGTCTTCTCAAAATAACATGGCCAAAGAAAGTTATCCCTACAAAATCATATAGTCTGGCTATGCTCTATCTTCACCACACAAAATATTTAAATCATGCACAACCCCGATGACAAGCCAAGCAATTGTTTCATACTCTAACTTTTTCAAAACTTTTTCAATCTTCACGCAATACATGAGCGTGAGCCATGGATATAGCACTATAGGTGGAATAGAATGGTGGTTGTGGAGAAGACAAAAAAGAGGGGAAGATAGTCTCACATCAACTAGGCGTATCAACGGGCTATGGAGATGCCCATCAATAGATATCAATGTGAGTGAGTAGGGATTGCCATGCAACGGATGCAATAGAGCTATAAGTATATGAAAGCTCAAAAAGAAACTAAGTGGGTGTGCATCCAACTTGCTTGCTCATGAATACCTAGGGCAATTTGAGGAAGCCCATCATTGGAATATACAAGCCAAGTTCTATAATGAAAGATTCCCACTAGTATATGAAAGTGATAACATGAGAGATTCTCTACTATGAAGACCATGGTGCTACTTTGAAGCACAAGTGTGGTAAAAGGATAGTAACATTGTCCCTTCTCTCTTTTTCTCTCAATTTTTTATTATTTTTTTATTTGGGCCTTTTCTCCTTTTTTATGGCATCTTTTCTTTCTCTTTTTTTATTTGGGCTTCTTTGGCCTCTTTTATTTATTTTTCGTCTGGAGTCTCATCCTGACTTGTGGGGGAATCATAGTCTCCATCATTCTTTCCTCACTTGGGACAATGCTCTAAAAATGATGATCATCACACTTTTATTTTTCTTGCAACTCAACAATTACAACTTGATACTTAGAACAAAATATGACTCTATATGAATGCCTCTGGCGGTGTATCAGGATATGCAATATGACAATGATGGAGTGTGTCATAATAAACAGAACGGTGGAAAGTTGCATGGCAATATATCTCGGAATGGCTATGGAAATGACATAATAGGTAGGTATGGTGGTTGTTTTGAGGAAGGTATATGGTGGGTGTATGATACCGGTGAAAGGTGCGCGGTATTAGATAGGCTAGCAAAGGTGGAAGGGTGAGAGTGCGTATAATCCATGGACTCAAAATTAGTCATAAAGAACTCATATACTTATTGCAAAAATCTAGAAGTTATCAAAGCAAAGTATTACGCGCATGCTCCTAGGGGGATAGATTGGTAGGAAAAGACCATCGCTCGTCCCCGACCGCCACTCATAAGGAAGACAATCAATAAATAAATCATGCTCCGACTTCATCACATAACGGTTCACCATACGTGCATGCTACGGGAATCATAAACTTTAACACAAGTATTCTTTAAATTCACAACTACTGAACTAGAATGACTCTAATATTATCACATCCATATCTCAAAACAATTATCATGCTTCAATCTTTTCTTAGTATTCAATGCACTCAAAACAAAGTTTCACAAATACCAAGCATATTATTATTAAGCAAATTACCATGCTATTAAGACTCTCAAAATAATATAAGTGAAGCATGAGAGATCAATAGTTTCTTTAAAACAAATCCACCACCGTGCTCTAAAATATCTAAGTGAAGCACATAGAGAAAAATTATAACGCTCAAAAGATATAAGTGAAGCACATAGAGCAAAACTACTTAGCTCAAGAAGATATAAGTGAAACACATAGAGTATTATATCAAATTCTAATTCATTTATGGCTCTCTCAAAAGGTGTGTATAGCAAGGATGATTGTGGCACACTAACAACCAAAGACACAAATAATACAAGATGCTCCAAGCAAAACACATATCATGTTGGTGAATAAAAATATAGCTCCAAGTAAATTACCGATGGAAGTGGACGAAAGAGGGGATGCCTTCTGGGGCATCCCCAAGCTTTGACTTTTTGGTGTCCTTGTATTATCTTGGGGGTGCCATGGGCATACCCAAGCTTAGGCTCTTGCCACTCCTTGTTCCATAATCCATCACAAGAATTCACCCAAAATTTGAAAACTTCACAACACAAAACTTAAAGTAGAAAACTCGTGAGCTCCGTTAGCGAAAGAAAACAAAAGACCACTTGAAGGTACTGTAATGAACTCATTATTTATTTATATTGGTGTTAAACCTACTTTATTACAACTTCTATATGGATTATAAACTATTTTACTAACCATAGATTCATCAAAATAACCAAACAACACACGAAAAACAGAATCTGTCAAAAACAGAACAGTCTGTAGTAATCTGTAGCTAGTGCAATATCTGGAACCCCAAAAATTCTAAAATAAACTTCTGGACGTGAGGAATTTATCTATTAATCATCTTCAAAAAGAATTAACTAAATAGCACTTTCCAAATAAAAATTACAGAAGTTCTCGTCAGCGCTAAAGTTTCTGTTTTTTACAGCAAGTTCAACAAGACTTTCCCCAAGTCTTCCCAACGGTTCTACCTGGCACAAACACTAATTAAACACAAAAAACACAACCAAAACAGAGGCTAAATAAATTATTTATTAAATAACAGCAAGGATAAACATTGGGTCGTCTCCCAACCACTGTTGAGGAAATCGTTAACTGGTAACTGCTCGGTTGGCTGGCGATTAGGGGATTAATAGGCTAATCGGCAAGTTAATCGGCCATTTAATCAATTAATCGAACGATTTATCAGTTTATCGGCTACTCGGTGACCCTATGAGTAGGGATTAATCGGCAAGTTAACTGGTTAATCAGATGAATTCTTGAACAGGGCTCCCATCAAGCGCTTTTCTTTAAAACCTTATAGCTAGGGATAATATTTCAACGATGCTCACATGCAAGACAAGAATTGAAGCACAAAGAGAGCATCATAAAACACGTGACAAACACATCTAAGTCTAACAATCTTCCTATGCATAGGCATCTTATAGGCAAACAAATTATCAAGGCCAGCAAAAACTAGCATATGCAAGGAAGCGGAAAGAAACAATAGCAATCTCAACATAACGAGAGGTAATTTAGTAACATGAAAATTTCTACCACCATATTTTCCTCTCTCGTAATAATTACATGTAGGATCATAAGAAAATTCAACAAAATAGCTATCACATATAATACTTTCAACATGATCCACATGCATGTAAAGTTGACACTCTTCCAAAATAGTGGGATTAACATTAACTAAAGTCCTGACCTTTCCAAACGCACTTTTATAAAAAACTTCATAAGATTGAACATTCTCCAAATATGTGGGATCTAAAGTTGACATTCTTCCAAACCCACTTTCAATATTATTGCAAACATTATAATCAATCTCATATTCATCATGGGGCTTAAATAAATTTTCAAGATCATAAGAAGAATCACCCCAATCATGATCATTGCGACAAGTAGAGGACATAGCAACACTAGCATCCCCAAGCTTAGGGTTTTGCATATCATTAGCACAATCTATATTAATAGAATTTATACTATCATCATTGCAATCATGCTTTTTATTCAAAGATCTATCATGAATCACTTCATGAAGTACTTCATCACACTTTTCAGATTCACGAATTTCAAGCAAAACCTCATAAAGATAATCTAGTGCACAAAACTCACTAGAAATTGGTTCAACATAACTGGATATCTTAAAAAGATTAGCAAGTGGATGAGGATCCATAGATCTTAGGTTCTATTAATAAATAAACGACTATTCCAACCATACGAGCAAACAAAAAGCAAGCGGGCAAAAAGAGGAAAATAGAGAGGGAGGATAGAGAGAGAGAGAGGGCGAATAAAACGGCAAGGGTGAAGTGGGGAAGAGGAAAACGAGAGGCAAATGGCAACTAATGTAATGCGAGAGATAGGGATTGTGATGGGTACTTGGTATGTTGACTTTTTGCGTAGACTCCCCGGCAACGGCGCCAGAAATGGCTCGTTGTCGGGAGTCAAATCTTGACTTGCGCAAACCTCCCCGGCAACGGCGCCAAAAATTCTTCTTGCTACCCCTTGAGCTTGCGTTGGATTCCTCCGAAGAGGAAAGGATGATGCAGCGGAGTAGCGTAAGTATTTCCCTCAGTTTTTGAGAACCAAGGTATCAACCAGTAGGATGCCACGTTCAAGTCCCTCGTACCTGCACAAAATGATAGCTACTCACAACCAACACGATTAGGGGTTGTCAATCCCTTCACGGTCACTTACAAGAGTGAGATCTGATAGATATAATATTTTTTGTATTTTTGGTATAGAGATGCAAAGTGAAAAATAAAAGGTAAAGTAAAAAAGCAAAGCAAGATTAACGTGATGGAGATTGATATGATGAGAATAGACCCGGGGGCCATAGGTTTAACTAGTGGATTCTCTCAAGAGCATAAGTATTCTATGGTGGGTGAACAAATTACTTTTGAGCAATTGACAGAATTGAGCATAGTTATGAGAATATCTAGGCATGATCATGTATATAGGAATCACGTCCATGACAAGTAGACCGAAACGATTCTGCATCTACTACTATTACTCCACTCATCGACCGCTATCCAGCATGCATCTAGAGTATTAAGTTAAAAATAGAGTAACGCTTTAAGCAAGATGACATGATGTAGAGAGATAAATTCATGCAATATGAAATAAACCCCATCTTGTTATCCTCGATGGCAACGATGCAATACGTGCCTTGCTGCCCCTTCTGTCACTGGGAAAGGACACCGCAAGATCGATCCCAAAGCTAAGCACTTCTCCCATGGCAAGAACTACCAATCTAGTTGGCCAAACCAAACGGATAATTCGAAGAGACTTGCAAAGATAACCAATCATACATAGAAGAATTCAGAGAAGATTCAAATATTATTCATAGATAGACTTGATCATAAACCCACAATTCATCGGTCTCAACAAACACACCGCAAAAATAAGAAGATTACATCGAATAGATCTCCATGAGGGAGGGGGAGAACTTTGTATTGGGATCCAAAAAGAGAGAAGAAGCCATCTAGCTAATAACTATGGACCCGAAGGTCTGAGGTAAACTACTCACACTTCATTGGAGAGGCTATGGTGATGTAGAAGCCCTCCGTGATGACGGCCCTCTCCGGCGGAGCTTCGGAACAGGACCCAAGATGGGATCTCGTGGATACAGAAAGTTGCGGCAGTGGAATTAGGTTTTTTGCTCCCCTTTTGATCGTTTGGGGGTACGTAGGTATATATAGGAGGAAGGAGTACGTCGGTGGAGCTCCGAGGGGCCCACGAGGCAGGGGGCGCGCCCTAGGGGGGCGCCCCCACCCTCGTGACCGCCTCTCTTAAGCCTTGGCGTAGGGTCCAAGTCTCCTGGATCACGTTCGGTGAGAAAATCACGTTCCTGAAGGTTTCATTCTGTTTGGACTCCATTTGATATGCCGTTTCTTTGAAACACTGAAATAGGCAAAAAAAAACAGCAATTCTGGGCTGAGCCTCCGGTTAATAGGTTAGTCCCAAAAATAATATAAAAGTCGAAAATAAAGCTCAATATAGTCCAAAATAGTAGATAATATAGCATGGAGCAATCAAAAATTATAGATATGTTGGAGACGTATCAGCCATTAATGGGTATAAAGTGATACACTGTTCATTACAGGCCAGTTTCACCACGGGGCGTTAATGGGCCAAGAGTTACAAAGGGCCTCATCTGGGCCGAAAGACGTCATGGGCCATACATGGGCCAAAACTTAAAATGGGCTGGAATCATATTGGACGGCCCAGATGACGCTACTGGGCCTAATTCGGATAGGTCGTAACGGGCCCTGGGTTAGCGGGCTATAAATGGGCTATATGCGAACATGCCGTTAAAAGGCTTTCCGTGGGCCGGCCCGCCACCTTTTGACCAAGTCAAACAGGTCGGCCTTTTTCACAGGAATGGGCCTCTGTTGGGACGTGTCACGTGTCGACGTATCACAGGCGCCATCTGTCCAATGAGTGGATGGCATCTGTCCCAACGGTGAGCTGACACGTGTTTCCTCCTGCCAATGATGATTTTACACGTGGAAAATCCCCACTGGTCGGGGCTGTTAGCGGGTTATCGGATCCAAAACTGGACCTGATAGCTTAACGGCGTTCCGTTACGGTGGATGCCACGTGTCGGTCACCCTTGACGAAAGCACTTCTGTGATGCTCGATTTATTGTCATGGAAGTGGACACTTCCATGATGATAATTTTGGTAATGAAATGGAACACTTCTACGACAGCACAGGTATGACTATCTTGATTCTATCATAAAATTGTCATGGATGTACATGCATGGCAAAAAATGTGACCTACTGTGACAAACACATATCATCACGGAAGTGTATTTTTTTGTAGTGCACCTTCTATTCCACCTATAGTGCTATGTCCATGGCTCACGCTCATGTATTGTGTGAAAGTTGAAAAAGTTTGAGAACATCAAAAGTATGAAACAATTGCTTGGCTTGTCATCGGGGTTGTTCATGATTTAAATATTATGTGTGATGAAGATGGAGCATAGCCATACTATATGATTTTGTAGGGATAAGCTTTCTTTGGCCATGTTATTTTGAGAAGACATAATTGCCTTGTTAGTATGCTTGAAGTATTATTGTTTTCATGTCAATATTAAACTTTTGTTTTGACTTATACGAATCTGAACATTCATGCCACAATAAAGAAATTACATGGATAAATATGTTAGGTAGCATTCCACATCAAAAATTCTATTTTTTATCATTTACCTACTCGAGGACGAGCAGGAATTAAGCTTGGGGATGCTTGATACGCCTCCAATGTATATTTAATTTTTGATCGTTCCATGCCATTATATTATCTATTTTGGATGTTTCATATGCATTAATATGCTATTTTATATTATTTTTGGGACTAACCTATTAACCTACAACCCAGTGCGAGTTCCTATTTTTTCCCTGTTTTTGAGTTTCGCAGAAAAGGAATACCAAATGGAATAAAACCTTCACGATGATTTTTCTTGGACCAGAAGACAACCAGGAGACTTGGAGATGAAGTCAGAGGAGCCACGAGGCGGCCACAAGGACGGAGGGTGCACCCAGGGCGAGGGCGCGCCCACACCCTTGTGGGCCCCTCGTGCACCTCCTGACCTAATTCTTTTGCTTATATATACTCTTATATCCCCAAACGACCCGAACAAGCCACGAAAACACTTTTCCACCGCCGCAACCTTCTGTACCCATGAGATCCCATCTAGGGACCTTTTTCGGCGTCCTGCCGGAGGGGGATTCAATCACGGAGGGCTTCTACAAAAACTCTATTGCCCTTCCGATGAATCGTGAGTAGTTTACCACAGACCTACGGGTCCATAGCTAGTAGCTAAATGGCCTGTTCTCTCTCTTTGATTCTCAATACCATGTTCTCCTTGATGTTTTTGGAGATCTATTCGATGTAATACTCATTTGCGGTGTGTTTGCTGAGATCCGATGAATTGTGGATTTATGATCAACTTATCTATGAATATTATTTGAATCTCCCCTAATTTCTTATATGCATGATTTGATATCTTTGTAATTCTCTCCGAACTATCACTTTGGTTTGGCCAACTAGATTGTTTTTTCTTGCAATGAGAGAAGTGCTAGCTTTGGGTTCAATCTTGCGGTGTCATTTCCTAGTGAAAGTAGGGGCAGCAAGGCACGTATTGTATTGTTGCCATCGAGGATAAAAAGATGAGGTTTTCATCATATTGCTTGAGTTAATTCCTCTACATCATGTCATCTTGCTTAATGTTTTACTCCGTTCTTTATGAACTTAATACTCTAGATGCATGCTGGAGAGCGGTCGATGTGTGGAGCAATAGTAGTAGATGCATAATCTTTTCGGTCTACTTGACACGGACATGATGCCTATATTCATGATCATTGTCTTAGATACCGTCATAACTTTGCGCTTTTCTATCAATTGCTCAGCAGTAATTTGTTCACCCACCATATTATTTGCTATCTTGAGAGATGCCTCTAGTGAAACCTATGGCCCCCGGGTCTATTTTCCATCATATAAGTTCTATTTTCCATTATATAAGTTTGCAATCTTTTACTTCTGATCTATAAACCAAAAATACCAAAAATATTTACTTTACTATTTATCTATCTCTATCAGATCTCACTTTTGCAAGTAACCGTGAAGGGATTGACAACCCCTTTATCGCATTGGGTGCAAGTTGTTGTTTGTCTGTGCAGGTATTTGGTGACTTGTGCGTTGTCTCCTACTGGATTGATACATTGGTTCTCAAACTGAGGGAAATACTTATCTCTACTTTTCTGCATCACAATTTCCTCTTCAAGGGAAAAACCAAGGCAAGCTCAAGAAGTAGCACCATTCTTCTTGAAGTTCCCTTTCTTTCCCTTGCCCTTTTCTTGAAACTAGTGGTCTTGTTTAACCATCAACACTTGATGCTCTTCTTGATTTCTACCTTCACCGATTTCAGCATCGCGAAGAGCTTGGGAATCGTTTTTGTCATCCCTTGCATATTATAGCTCATCACGAAGTTCTAGTAGCTTGGTGATAGTGACTAGAGAACTCTGTCAATCACTATATTATCCGGAAGATTAACTCCCACTTGATTCAAGCGACTGTAGTACCTAGACATTCTGAGTACATGCTCACTGGCTGAGCTATTCTCCTCCATCTTGTATAGGCAAAGTACTTGTCAGAGGTCTCATACCTCTCGACACGGGCAGCTCTTGGAATATCTTATATGCTTTGTGGTGTTCAAAACGTTTTCGAAGTCCCGGTTCTAAGCCATAAAGCATGGCGCACTAAACTATCAAGTACTCATCATATCGAGCTTGCAAAATGTTCACAACGTCTGCATCCGCTCCTGCAATAGGTTTATCACCTAGCGATACATCACTGACATAATTATTCTATGCAGCAACGAGGATAATCCTCAGATCATGGACCCAGTCCGCATCATTGCTACTATCATCTTTCTACTTAGTTTTCTCTGGGAACGTATTAAAAATATATAGGAGCTATATCGCGAGCTATTGATCTACAACATAGATATGCAAAACTATCAAGACTAAGTTCATGATAAATTAAGTGTAATTAATAAAATTTCTAATGAACTACCACTTAAATAAACACCCCTCGAGTTTATATAAGTGATACATGATCCAAATCAACTAATCCATGTTCGAACATCACGTGAGATGGGGTAGTCATCAATGGTGAACATCTCTATGTTGATCATATCTACTATATGACTCATGTTCGACCTTTTGGTCTCCAGTGTTACAAGGACATGTCTGTACATGCTAGGCTCGTCAAATTTAACCCAAGTATTCCACATGTGCAAAACTGTCTTGCACCCTTGTATGTGAACGTAGAGTCTATCACACCCGATCACCATGTGGTGTCTCAACACGATGAATTGTAGCAACAGTGCATACTCAGGGAGAACAATTTTACCTTGAAATTTAGTGAAGGGATCATCTTATAATGCTACTGCCGTACTAAGAAAAATAAAATGCATAAAAGATAAACATCTCATGCAATCAAAATATGTGACATGATATGGCCATTATCATCTTGTGCTTTTGATCTCCATCTCCAAAGCATCATCATGATCTCCATCGTCACCGGCTTGACACTTTCATCTCCACCGTTGCGTCGTGGTTGTCTCGCCAACTATTGCTTCTACAACTACTGTTAACATATAGTGATAAAGTAAAGCAATTACATGGCGTATGCATTTCATACAATAAAGAGACAACCATAAGGCTCCCACCGGTTGTCAGATATCTTACAATACATGATCATCTCATACAATAACATTTATCACATCATGTCTTGACCATATCACATCACAACATGCCCTGCAAAAACAAGTTAGATGTCCTCTACTTTATTGTTGCAAGTTTTACGTGGCTGCTACAGGCTTCTAGCAAGAACCGTTCTTACCTATGCATAAAACCACAACGGTGTTTCGTCAAGTTTGTTGTTTTAACCTTCTTCAAGGACCGGCCGCCGTCAAATTCGATTAAACTAAAATGGGAGAAACAGACACTCATCGACCACCTTTATGCAAAACTAGTTGCATGTCTGTCGGTGGAACCGGTCTCATGTGCATGGACATGTAAGGTTGGTCTGGGCCACTTCAACCCACAATATCGCCGAATCAAAATAAGACGTTGGTGGTAAGCTGTATGACTATCACTGCCCACAACTCTTTGTGTTCTACTTGTGCATATCATCTATGCATAGACCTGGCTCATGATGCCACTATTGGGAAACGTTGCATGGAAAACAAAAAAATTCTATGCACACATAGTGAACTATCCATGGAGATGCATAACAATGAGGGGGGGAGTGTGTCTACGTACCCTCGTAGACCATAAGCGGAAGCGTTTCTCAACGTGGTTGATGTAGTCGAACTTCTTCGCGCTTCAACCGATCAAGTACCGAATGCACGACACCTGCGCGTTCTGCACACATTCAGCTCGGTGACGTTCCTTGCCTTCTTGATCCAACAAAATGTCGAGGTAGTAGATGAGTTCCGTCAGCACGACGGCGTGGTGACGGTGATGGTGAAGTCATCCTCGCAGGGCTTCGCCTAAACACTACGAAGTTATGACCGTGGGAGTAAACGGTGGAGGGGGGTGCCGCACACGGCTAAAAATTGTCTGGGGTGTGCTAGGGGGCGCCCCCCACATATATATAGGTGGGAGGGAGATTGGAGAGGCCAGGAGGCGCCCCAAGTAGGACCGAATCCTACTTGGGTTCCTCCTTGGCCGGCCGCCCCCTTCCTTATTTACCGAAGAGGGAAGGAAAGAGGAGGGAGAAGGGAAGGAAGGGGGAGGCCAAATCCCCCCTTTCCTTCTCCCTTCCCCTCTTTCCTTCTCCTCTGGTTTGGCCTATATGGGGGGTGCACCAGCCCCTGGTGGCTGGTGCGTTTCCCCTCTTGGCCCATAAGGCCCATATCTTTTGCCGGGGGTGCCCGGAACCCCTTCCAGTGACCCTATATGTACCTGGTACCCTTCGGAACACTTCCGGTGTCTGAATAATATTGTCCTATATCAATATTTACCTCTCAAGCATTTCGAGACTCCTTGTCATGTCTGTGATCTCATCCGAGACTCCGAACAACATTCGGTCACCAAATGACATAACTCATATAATACAATATCGTCATCGAACGTTAAGCGTGCGGACCCTACGGGTTCAAGAACTATGTAGACATGACCGAGATACCTCTCAAATAAACAATAGCGGAACCTGGATGCCCATGTTGGATCCTACATATTCTATGAAGATCTTTATCGGTCGAACTGTTATGACAACATACATTATTTCCTTTGTCTGTCGGTATGTTACTTGCCCGAGATTCATTCGTCGGTATCTTCATACCTAGTTCAATCTCGTTACTGGAAAGTCTCTTTATTCGTTCCGTAATACATCACCTCGTGACTAACTCCTTAGTCGTTTGCTTGCAAGCTTATGATGTGTATTACCGAGAGGGCCCAGAGATACTTCTCCGATACTCAGAGTGACAAATCCTAATCTCGATTTATGCCAACTCAACAAACACCTTCGGAGATACATGTAGAGTATCTTTATAATCACCCAGTTACGTTGTGACATTTGATAGCACACAAGGCATTCCTCCGGTATCCGGGAGTTGCATAATCTCATAGTCGAAGGAATATGTATTTGACATGAAGAAAGCAATAGCAATAAAAATGAATGATCAATATGCTAAGCTAACGGGTCGGTCTTGTCCATCACATCATTCTCCTAATGATGTGATCCCGTTATCAAATGACAACACATGTCTTTGGTTAGGAAACCTTAACCACCTTTGATCAATGAGCTAGTCTAGTAGAGGCTTACTAGGGACACGGTATTTGTTTTTGTATTCACACATGTATTTAGGTTTCTGATCAATACAATTATAGCATGAATAATAAAACTTTATCCTGAATAAGAAAATATAAAATATAAAATTTATTATTGCCTCTATGGCATATTTCCTTCAAACACATCCACGTTTATCTTAACATCTCCCTTTGCCAGTTTCTTCCAAAAATGCTCCCTCTTGCGAACTAGATGTTTGGACGATGAGGCTCGAAAAAAATTAGTGCATGATACATCTCCAACGTATTTATAATTTTTGATTGCCCCATGCTATTATATTATCTATTTTGGATGTTCATGGGCATTAGTTTACACTTCTATATAATTTTTGGGACTAACCTATTAACCGGTGGCCCAACCCAAATTGCTGTTTTTTTTCCTATTTTAGTGTTTCGCCGAAAAGGAATATCAAACGAAGTCCAAACGGAATGAAACCTTCGGGAGCATTATTTTTGGAACAAACGTGATCCAGGGGACTTGGAGTGGACGTCAAGCAATCAACTAGGCGGCCACGAGGTAGGGGGCGCGCCCTCCACCCTCATGGGCCCCTCATTGCTCCACCGACCTACTTCTTCCTCCTATATATATCTATGTACGCCGCAAACATCCAGGAGCACCACGAAACCCTATTTCCACCACCGCAACCTTCTGTACCCAAGAGATCCCATATTGGGGCCTTTTCCAGAGCTCCGCTGGAGGGGGCATTGATCACGGAGGGCCTCTACATTAACTCCATGGCCCCTCCGATGATGTGTGAGTAGTTTACTTCAGACCGTCGGGTCCATAGCTAGTAGCTAGATGGCTTCTTCTCTCTCTTCGGATCTCAATACAAAGTTCTCCTCGATTCTCTTGGAGATCTATTCGATGTAATCTTATTTTGTGGTGTGTTTGTCGAGATCCGATAAATTGTGGGTTTATGATCAAGTTTATCTATGAACAATATTTGAATCTCCTCTGAATTCTTTTATGTATGATTGGTTTATCTTTGCAAGTCTCTTCAAATTATCAGTTTGGTTTGGCTTACTAGATTGATCTTTCTTGCAATGGGAGAAGTGCTTATCTTTGGGTTCAATCTTGCGGTGCTCGATCCTAGTGACAGAAAGGGAAACGATACGTATTGTATTGTTGCCATCGAGGATAAAAAGATGGGGTTTACATCATATTGCATGAGTTTATCCCTCTACATCATGTCATCTTGCTTAAGGCGTTACTCTGTTCTTATGAACTTAATACTCTAGATGCATGTTGGATAGCGGTCGATGTGTGGAGTAATAGTAGTGCATGCAGGCAGGAGTCGGTCTACTTGTCATGGACCTGGTGCCTATATACATTATCATGCCTAGATATTCTCATAATTATTCAATTTTCTATCAATTGCTCGACAATAATTTGTTCACCCACCGTAATACTTATGCTATCTTAAGAGAAGCCACTAGTGAAACCTATGGCCCCCGGGTCTATTCTCCATCATACAAGTTTCCCATCTACTTTATTTTGCAATCTTTACTTTCAATCTATATCATAAAAATACCAAATATATTTATCTTATTATTATCATCTCCATCAGATCTCACTCTTGCAAGTGGCCGTGAAGGGATTGACAACCCCTTTATCGCGTTGGTTGCGAGGTTCTTGTTTGTGTGTGTAGGTACGAGGTGACTCGCGCGTGGTCTCCTACTGGATTGATACCTTGGTTCTCAAAAACTGAGGGAAATACTTATGCTGCTTTACTACATCACCCTTTCCTCTTCAAGGGAAAACCAACGCAGTGCTCAAGAGGTAGCAAGAAGGATTTCTGGCGCCGTTGCCGGGGAGATCTAGGCCAAGTCAAGACATACCAAGTACCCATCACAACTCTTATCCATTGCATTACATTATTTGCCATTTGCCTCTCGTTTTCCTCTCCCCCACTTCACCCTTGCCGTTTTATTCGCCCTCTCTTTCCGTTCGCCTCTTTTTCCTTCCTGCCTTATGTGTGCTCGTTCTTTTTGCAATTTGTTGCCGTCATGTCTGAAACTGGGGAGGTTATCATTGATAAGGATAATAACATGGAAAACTTTGATGCTATTGATGATCCTCTTGAAAATCCTATTATTTTGCACACTAAAAGGTTTCGTATTGGTAGCGGTAATTGTCAGTATCAAAACTGACGGATCTCGGGTAGGGGGTCCCGAACTATGCATCTAGGACCGATGGTAACAGGAGACGGGGGACACGATGTTTACCCAGGTTCGGACCCTCTCTATGGAGGTAATACCCTACTTCCTACTTGATTGATCTTGATGAATATGAGTATTACAAGAGTTGATCTACCACGAGATCGTAATGGCTAAACCCTAGAAGTCTAGCCTATGAATGTGGTAATGAGTATATGTGGTGTCCTTTCCGGACTATCCCCTTCGGTTTATATAGACACCAAGGGGATCTAGGGTTTACATGGAGTCGGTTACATAAGAAGGAATCTTCGGTCGCCAAGCTTGCCTTCCACGCCAAATAGAGTCCAATCTGGACACGGTGCAGTCTCCGGCCTTCATGTCTTCACAGCCCATCAGTCCGGCCCAAAGGATAACAGGCCGGACGCCCGAGGACCCCTTAGTCCAGAACTCCCTCAGTAGCCCCTGAACCTGGCTTTCAATGACGAGGAGTCCGGCGTGCAGATTGTCTTCGGAATTGCAAGGTAGGTTCCCCTTTCTCCGAACTCCAAGATAGTCTTCAGATGCGATGATAGTATCCGGACTTGTCACATACCACACACAACCGTAGAGAGAATATATATTTTCACACGAGTTCTATCCGCTGATAGCTTTTTACGACATGACATTGCGTTTGTTCGGTCATAATTTCGAACCGCTTTTCATCTGTCGCTCCATGTTTTGAGACGCGGTTGTCATTGGCACGTCTTGTCAAAGCAGAGATCGTGTCCCCTTATCGCGGGATTCTCATCAATGCGGGCATGTGTAACCCAATCGTGCCATTTATACAACCCTTGGGAATAGGAGAGTTTTTAGGACGAGTGGGGAGGCGCTTGATATTCGCGGTCTTTATAAGGGGATAAGAACACTCTCCCTTTACCCACACCCTTCCATCCTCGAGCTCTAGCGTCCAAGCTTTAGCTTTTCTTCTTTCAAGAAGGAACTCCAATCATGTCCGGATCCGGAGCTGGAGGCAAGTGGATGGCCTCCTCCATTGAGAAGAAGGAGATCATAGAGCTCCGGGAGGCCGGCTATTTAGCCAAGGAAATCGCTCACCGACTCCCGGAAAAAGGGCAAATCGTCCCTACCCCCGAGCCCCATGAGAGGGTTGTGTTTCTCACACACTTCATCCGTGGGCTGGGATTCCCTCTTCGTCCATTTGTCCATGGATTGATGTTTTACTATGAGTTGGACTTCCATGATATGGCCCCCAACTTTATCCTCAATATCTCCGCATTCATAGTTGTGTGCGAATCCTTTCTCTGCATCCCACCTCACTTTGTCCTATGGCTGAAGACTTTTAATGTAAAGCCAAAGGTGGTGCGTGGCCGACAGGCCGAGTGCGGAGGAGCCATGGTGGGCAAGATGCCCAATACCACCTGGCTCAAAGGCTCCTTCGTAGAGATGGTGAAGGCATGGCAATCGGGGTGGTTCTATATCACTGAGCTGCGCGACACCAACTAGGTGGAGGCTCCCAAATTCTGATCCGAAGTCCCAATGTGACTTACCTCATAGCAAGAGAAGGGCCTGACCTAGGGATCTTTGGAAGAGATCACAGGGCTCCAAACATGCCTCCAGAATATGATAACCCGGAAGATCAAGCTTGTTGATGTGATCCAGGTCATGCTTGTACGCTGGATCCTTCCATGTCAGCGTCGGGCCTGTTATTTGTGGGAGTTCGATTTGGCCGAGCACCAGATGCTGCTAAGGCTTTTCTGCACGACGCACGAAGATATCTGGAAGGTGCTCTTCAAGGGCAGCGAGATGCCGCCACCCTTGACCAAAGATCGCGGGCTCAACTCTAAGCGTCAGGCCAATTCAGTAAGCCATCAAGGTATAGTCTTTAAGGACACACCTCGAGGAAGGATACTAAGCCTTCTTATCAATTTCTTTTTCAGGCCTGGGTCGACCTAGCGGGACGGATTAATAGTCCGGCTCCGCTGCCTGAAGACGAAGAAACCCCACTCCTTACGGAGATGCTATTTCTGGCGTCTTACGACGTGCCAGAGAACAAGGTCAAAACCACGGCCAAGGGGACCAAGAGTGGGCTTCGCCGAAGGAGCACCGTGGTCATCTCGTCTGACGATGAGACTGACCCCTCAGCCACCGAAGATGACGACGAGGAGGGAGGCGACTCCCCTCCTGCGGGAGGAAGGGAGAAAAGGGAGGCCTCCATGAGTTTGGAGGCGGAGGCGCCCAAGAGGGGGAGAGGCTCCCTCGCGGATAACTCTGCGTGGATGTCGATAGCAGTCCGGAGCAACCTCGCCGGACCAAGCCTCGGGCCGCCTCGTGAGTACCAGAATCAAAAACATCTGGCCTTCTCGGTTTGTAATATTGATACATCTTAAACCTTGTCATTGCAGTCTGGCACGCGATGGCTCCCCGCGATCCTCGACAGAGGATTCACTGGAATCAAAGGAGATGGCTAGCATGTCTCCGCCACCTGCTCATTCCATCTCACCCAAGGGTGATGACGAGGTGGAGTCCAAAAAGACTTTCCCAGGCCGGGGGGAGACTCCTCGGCCGCCAGACATACGGGGGAAAAAGTCCCCACGGGGACTGGTGACGGGGCCCGAGTTCCCTTCGGGCCTCAGCCGGATACCATTCCGGAGACCTACATGGCTCCGGGGTCCAGCAAACGGCATTCCCCCCAAGGAGGGAATGTGCCTGTTCCACCGGTGACCTCTATCCAACCAGAGGCACCGGATAATCTGCTGGAGGCGCTACGAAGCACCTCTATCGTAGATGAGCATCGTGTCCTTATGGACACGATAATAGAGAAGGTTCAGTTTGTCAAAAGCGGACTGGCCAAAGCCTGCACTAGCCTTCTAACGGGCTTTGCGGTAAGTAATGTGATTGTAGGAAAAATATCACTGTAGAGACAGTAGCCCCTAATGCTCTGTTTGGTGTTCGGGAGGAAAAGCCAAATAGAGGATCGAGAATAAATATCGCAGGAGTCTAATATGAGTTGTCTATGTGAATAAGCAGGTATAGCTGCAGGCTGCCACTGCTCATGCTGCGGAAGTTTCCGGACTGAAGCGGAAACTGGAGCGGGCCGAGGAGGAGCTCGGCCTCGTGAACAAGCAGCTGGAGGATATCCAAGGTATGCAGGAACCTGTGGGTACATTTTGAAAACATGAGTAGTCCAACTGGACTAAAGTGTCATAAACTTTATTAGGGGCCACGACCGAGGTGGTGGCCCTTAAGAAGGCGCTAGCCGAGGCCGAGGACAAAGCGGCCAAGGAACGCGCCTTGCGCGAGAAGCACGATGCCCGGGTTGGAGAGGCGCAACAACAGCTCCAGGGCGCGATAGAGAGGTTTGAGTCCTTGGAGCGCGATTGTAAGGTGCAAGAGTCTGAATTGGCCAAGGCCCGCCAGAGCACGTAGGATGCACGAGCCGAAGCCCAGAGCGCCCTCTAGGAAATTCAGGCGGCCAAGAAGATTACGGCGGGTAAATCTTTCACCATGCATAGCAAGTGTGTAGAAGAAACGTTCCTTGTACTTATCCTGAATTTGGATTTCCAGGGGCGTTTACAGATCTGCCGCACAGTGTGTCAAATGTTGTCGAGCATTATAGAGCCGAAGAAGGGATGTCTACGGAGAAGTTGTTCTAGTCCCATTATCTGGGATCCGAACATCCGGTGCCCTTCAGCGACCAGCTAAAGCAGTTGGTCGAGCTGCATAGGTTGGCAGAGCTAGCCATGAAGGACCTGATAGTCCGGATGTGGCATGCCGATCCTATACCTAGCAGCTACTTCGGGCTTGTGCAGTGATACATCTCCGTCGTATCTACTTTTCCAAACACTTTTGCCCTTGTTTTGGACTTTAACTTGCATGATTTGAATGGAACTAACCCGGACTGACGTTGTTTTTAGCAGAATTGCAATGGTGTTATTTATGTGCAGAAACAAAAGTTCTCGGAATGACCTGAAACTCTACGGAGCGTCTTTTTGGAAATAATAAATAATACCGGCAAAAGATCAAGACCAGGGGGGCCACACCCTAGCCACGAGGGTGGGGGCGCGCTCCCCAACCTCGTGGGCCCCCTGGAGCTCCTCCGACGTCAACTCCAACTCTATATACTCACTTTCGGGGAGGAAAAATAAATAAGAAGGATTCATCGCGTTTTACGATACGGAGCCGCCGCCAAGCCCTAAAACCTCTCAGGAGGGCTGATCTGGAGTCCGTTTGGGGCTCCGGAGAGGGGAATCCGTCGTCGTAATCATCATCAACCATCCTCCATCACCAATTTCATGATGCTCACCACCGTGCGTGAGTAATTCCATCGTAGGCTTGCTGGACGATGATGGGTTGGATGAGATTTATCATGTAATCGAGTTAGTTTTGTTAGGGTTTGATCCCTAGTATCCACTATGTTCTGAGATTGATGTTGCAATGACTTTGCTATGCTTAATGCTTGTCACTAGGGCCCGAGTGCCATGATTTCAGATCTGAACCTATTATGTTTTCATGAATATATGTGAGTTCTTGATCCTATCTTGCAAGTCTATAGTCACCTACTATGTGTTATGATCCGGCAACCCCGAAGTGACAATAATCGAGACCGCTCCCGACGATGACCGTAGTTTGAGGAGTTCATGTATTCACTATGTGTTAATCCTTTGGTCCGGTACTCTATTAAAAGGATGCCTTAATATCCCTTAGTTTCCGCTAGGACCCCGCTGCCACGGGAGGGTAGGACAAAAGATGTCATGCTAGTTCTTTTCCATAAGCACGTATGACTATATTTGAAATACATGCCTACATTACATTGATGAATTGGAGCTAGTTCTGTGTCACCCTAGGTTATGACTGTTACATGATGAACCACATCCGGCATAATTCTCTATCATTGATCCATTGCCTATGAGCTTTCCATATATTGTTCTTCGCTTATTTACTCTTCCGTTGCTACTGTTACAATCACTACAAAATACCAAAAACATTACTTTTGCTATCGTTACCTTTTGCTACCGTTACCACTACTATCATATTACTTTGCTACTAAATACTTTGGTGCATATATTAAGTTTCCAGGTGTGGTTGAATTAACAACTCAGCTGCTAATACTTGAGAATATTCTTTGGCTCCCCTTGTGTCGAATCAATAAATTTGGGTTTAATACTCTACCCTCGAAAACTGTTGCGATCCCCTATACTTGTGGGTTATCAAGACTATTTTCTGGCGCCGTTGCCGGGGAGCATAGCTCTATTCTTTGAGTCACTTGGGATTTATATTTGCTTATCATTATGAAGAACTTGAGAGATCCAAAAACCGAGATTTATCCCTCAACTACGAGGGGGGTAAGGAACTGCCATCTAGCTCTGCACTTGATTCACCTTCTGCTTTGAGTAAGCTTGCGACACCGAAACCTGGTTCTGCTATTGATTCTGATATGTCGTGTGTTATTGATGATGCCACTTCTGCTATGCATGATACTTATGATGAAACTACTTCTATGCTCGATACTACTATGCCACTTGGTGAATTTCTTGATGAACAACTTGCTACGGCTAGAGAGAATGAAATTATTGAAACTGATAATATTGATGAAAGTGATGATGAAGACTCTCCCCATAATAAATATGAATTTTTTGTTGTTCCTGAGGTTTATGTTCTGGATGAAGAATCTGCTAGAGCTATTTTAGCTTGTAATGATAGATATGATCTAAAGAGGTTATTAGCTAAATGGAAGTAGCAATCCCTTAATGCTAGAATGAAACTTGACCCTGCTTTTGCTACTTCACCTATCTGTGTTACTGATAAGGATTATGAATTCTTTGTTGATCCTGATATAATTACTTTGGTTGAATCTGATCCTTTTTATGGCTATGAATCTGAAACTGTTGTGGCATATCTTACTA
This sequence comes from Triticum aestivum, assembly GCF_018294505.1. NCBI lineage: Eukaryota > Viridiplantae > Streptophyta > Magnoliopsida > Poales > Poaceae > Triticum > Triticum aestivum. The sequence continues at coordinate 452,887,688 of NC_057806.1, forward strand.
AATTAAATGATATAACCACCCTGTTCACTAATGATGAGAGAACTCACTACTTTTATATCCTTAAAATATTTCTGTTCTCATTAAATGGTGATGCTAAGATATGGTTTACTTCTCTTGATCCTGGTTGTGTGTGTAGTCCCCAGGATATGATTTATTATTTCTCTGCTAAATATTTCCCTGCTCATAAGAAACAAGCTGCCTTAAGGGATATATATAATTTGTGCAAATTGAAGAAGAGAGTCTTCCCACAAGCTTGGGAGAGGATTCTCCAATTACTTAATGCTCTGCCTGATCATCCTCTTAAGAAAAAAATGAAATACTTGATATCTTTTATAATGGACTAACCGATGCTTCCAGAGATTACCTGGATAGTTGTGTTGGTTCTGTTTTCAGGGAAAGAACACCGGATGAAGTTGAAATTCTATTGAATAATATGTTGACTAATGAAAATAATTGGACACTTCCTGAGCCAACTCCTGAGCCTATTCCTAAACCAACTCCGAAGAAAAGAGGTGTTCTATATCTCAGTCCTGAAGATATGCAAGAGGCAAAGAAATCCATGAAAGAAAATGGTATTAAAGCTGAAGATGTTAAGAATTTACCTCCTATTAAAGAAATACATGGTCTTAATTTACCTCCTGTCGAAGAAATGCATAATTTTAATCCATATCCTATTGAAGAAATACATGGTCTTGATAACCCGACACAGGTAGTAAAGGTAAATTCTCTCTATAGATATGATAAAGCTGAAATCCCATTTACTAAGTTTGCTAGCCCATGCTTAGATGAGTTTGATAAATTTATGGTTAAGCAAGAAGACTTCAATGCTTATTTTGGTAGAGAATTAAAACGCAGTGCTGATATGCTTGAACACTTGGGTGATTATATGGCTAATGTCAAAGGTGAACTTAAACTTATTAGTAAACATGCTTCTATGGTTACCACTCAAGTAGAATAAGTACTTAAAGCTCAAAATGATTTGCTCAATGAATTGAATAGTAAGAATAATGATTTTGTTGTTAGAGTGGCTACTAGAACTGGTAAAATGACTCAGGAACCTTTGTATCCTGAAGGCCACCCTAAGATAATTGAGCAAGTGTAGCGACCCGACCTCAAACGGTCAAGTCTCTGTGCGTCAGTGTCATCCCTGGATCGGTAATGCTGACACACACAGTACTCGAGTATTTATAACAGAGTAGCAATCACACACTTATTACATCAAATGTCTCAAAAGAGAACTTATTACAATAAATATGGCGTAAGGCCATCTAATACGATAACAGTGGAAGGCTTGGAAGATAAAGTGAGTCCATCAACTCTAACGGCATAGCTGAGCTGCACGGCAACGACCTAACGAACCTTACTCCTCGTCTAAAAAGTCTGCAACATAATACGTTGCAGCCCGAAAACGGGTCAGCACATGGAATATGCTGGCAAAGTAACACAGTAGAGCAAGAACAAAATAATACTATCACTACATGCATATTTGGCTTGTGGAAAGCTCTATGGTTACAGTTTTGCGAAAAGCCAATTTTTCCTACAACAAAGGAATAAATTTTATTTAACTATCATGGTAGTTGAAACATCATTGAGAAGGTTCCTCCAACTCAATCCCAATTAAAGTAATTAACAACCCAACAATATTATTTTAGAGTGATGAGATACTTATGATACTCCAAGTACTAGATACTCAAGATGCCCATAACCGGGGACACGGCTAACCATGATTAGTTTATACACTCTGCAGAGGTTTGTGCACTTTTCCCCACAAGAGTCGATCTCCTCCGTTGGATTTCTCGCACTACATGGTGTTTGAGAAACGGATGACCGAGACACAGTCTTTCAGAAGCATTAACCCCTTACTTCGGGCAGACCATACCAAACCTACATCCCTCTACCTGCTGGGAGCTTCACGCAACTTACTCAACTAAGCTAGAGCCCATAATAGCTTGTGGTTGCACACGAAAGTTTCTAGCATGAAAATATCTCAGTTCCCTTTGAGCCTGGGTGGCGGACCATAGGATTATCACACGGGTACTCCGGGATATCCTAGGACAACACTGGATTCCCCAAGTACCCAACCAACAATCCACTCAGATGTGTATTCAAGTTGCCACCTAAAGTTGAACCATTAATTAACAATCTCACATCTGTCATGGATTTCGCTCACCCAAACCACGTCTACGAGCATAGCATAGCAATATAAGCAATTCGTAGAAGTAACTCCCAAGGGTTTGATAATAACAGGGCAATAGGTTCTACCTCATCAACTACTTCCCAAACCACATGTTAAATCACAACCTAACCATGCAATGTTTGAGGATTGGAACTAATGCATAAAAACTGGGTGATAAAGGCGTATGATCAAAGTGTTACTTGCCTTGCTGATGATCCGCAAAACCTAGGGACTCGTAGTAGCACGCTTCGCACTCCAGGTGTTCTATCGCAAACAAACAAAAGCATACATAAGCAATCAAGCAAAGAAACACAGGTAAACTCAAATAAGAAGATCTATCCAGAAAGTTCAACTTAAGAACTCCGGTTTGCAAAAAGAATCAAATCAAACGGAGCAACGAAACTCAAACTACGAAAGAAACAAGATCCGTTTACTAATATGGACCAAGGTCAAATTTCACAGTAGCAAAAGCTTGTTCAAGTTGGTTAAACGGAAAGACGGTTCCGAGACGAAGATCTAGGCGCTTGAGTCGCCTGATTCCAACAAACGAGCGAAAAGATAAACTAAAACGAAAATCGGATCAGAAATCGCGATTGAAAATAATCGCGGAAAATCCGAGAAAAAGAAAACTGACGAGCAGGCTAACGAACGAGCGTTCGTTGTTTGTTACTAACGAGTGAACTCCGTTCGTTAAAACGAACGTACGGACGAGTGTCCTCAAAGTTACTGAACCGCGAAAAACCAGTGAACCGGTCTATAAAAAAACTAGGGTTTCTAAAAAATGAACGGTTCTACCTCCAGCGAAGTCCGGCGCGGCGGGCGGCTTCAGCGAGCGGCGGGGCAACGCGGGCAAACGGCGGTGGCGCGGCTCCGGTGAGGGGCGGCGCGGCGCGTCAAGCGATGCGGCGGGGTGCGGTGGCTTGCGGCGGCAAGCTGCGGCGGCTTGGGGCTCTAGGGGGCGGGGCGGCGTCTTATAAGGAGGGGCGGGGCGGCGGCTTGGAGGAGGGGGCAAGGCGCGAGGGGGGTACGTAGTCCCGGCCGGACTCTGGTTCGGCGGTGGCGCGGCGCGATCTCCCGCTAGGAGACGGCGGGGGGGAAGCGGGCCGGCGGCTAGGCTTCAACCCAGTTGGCCACTGCGCGACTTTTTTTTAAACAATTCTGCTGAAACAAAAAAATCCTAGAAAATAAAATAAAAATCTAAAAATGCCAAAACAAAATTTCACCGTCTAAATAAAATATTTAGAACAAGATGAACATTTTCTTGGCCCTAAAATGCAACTTTGAAAACCATGCAAGTTTTCTAATTCAAATAAAATAGCAATAAACTCCGAATAAAAACAAATATTTGATTTTAAAATTTTCCCTCCAATATTTCATTTATTTTGGAGAAGTCATATTATCTCCTCTCATATATCTTAATATGAAATATTTTCGGACAGAAAAATAGTAAAAATCAAAAATCCTCGTTTCAATATTTGATAAAACTCAAATATGAAAACAGGAAAATCCCCAACTCTCTCCGAGGGTCCTTGAGTTGCTTAGGATTTTGAGGATCACAAAACGAAATGCAATAAAATATGATATGCATGGATGATCTATGTATAACATTCCAAATTGAAAATTTGGGATGTTACAGCAAGATTCTCAGAGAAATAATATAGATGCACCTAGTCCTTCTAAAAGGAAGAAAAAGAAGAATGATAGGACTTTGCATGCTTCTAGTGAACCTATTACTAAAACACCTAAGAATCCAAATGATATTTCTATTTCTGATGCTGAAACACAATCTGTTAATGAACCTGAAACTAGTGATAATGTTAATGATAATGTTCATGTTGATGCCCAACCTAGCAATGATAATGATATAGAAATTGAACCTGCTGTTGATCTTGATAACCCATAGTCAAAGAATCAATGTTATGATAAGAGAGACTATGTTGTTAGGAAACATGGTAAAGAAAGAGAACCATGGGTTGAAAAACCCATGCCTTTTCCTGCCAAACCATCCAAGAAAAAGGATGATGAGGATTTTGAGCGCTTTGTTGAAATGATTATACCTATCTTTTTGCGTATGCGATTAACTGATATGCTTAAAATGAATCCTTATGCTAAGTACATGAAAGAAATTGTCACTAATAAAAGAAAGATACCGGAAGCTGAAATTTCCACCATGCTTGCTAATTATACTTTTAAGGGTGGAATACCTAAGAAACTAGGAGATCCAGGAGTACCAACTATACCATGCTCCATTAAAAGAAACTATGTTAAAACTGCTTTATGTGATCTTGGAGCTGGTGTTAGTGTTATGCCTCTCTCTTTATATCGTAGACTTGATTTGAATAAGTTGACACCTACTGAAATATCTTTGCAAATGGCTGACAAATCAACTGCTATACCTGTCGGTATTTGTGAGGATGTGCCTGTTGTGGTTGCAAACGTTACTATTTTGACGGACTTTGTTATTCTTGATATTCCCGAGGACGATAGTATGTCTATTATTCTTGGAATACCTTTTCTTAATACTGCAGGGGCTATTATTGATTGCAACAAAGGCAATGTCACTTTTCATGTTAATGGTAATGAGCATACGGTACACTTCCCGAGGAAACAACCTCAAGTTCATAGTATCAATTCTATCGAAAAAATTCCATCGATTATATTTGGAGGTTTTGAATTTCCTCTTCCTACTGTCAAGAAGAAATATGATATACTTATTATTGGGGATGTGCATATCCCTATTGAGGTAACCTAGTGTTATTCAAATTTCTCCGGTTTCATGTTAATCGGAATGGGTTTGTTAACAAGACTTGATCAACCTTGTTAGTGGATTCCTTTTGACGAGCATGAGATGGATGAAACTAGAAGCACAACCTTCTGTACCCTCTCTATACTTTCTGTTATTTATATTAAATAAAGTAAAATAAATAATTTTTTGTCTGTTATCTGATTATCCGTGCAATATAAAAATACCTTGAAAATAAAAGTTCTCCAAATGCCCTGAAAATTAAATATGATTTTTTCTAGAATATTTGAGGATTTATGGAACAAAGAACACACCAGGGGGGCCAACCACCTTGCCACGAGGGTGGAGGGCGCGCCCCCTACCTCGTGGGCCCATGGTGGCCCTCCTCCACTTATTCTTCCAGCCACACACTTTATCTTCCTCCCCCAAACACGAAAAACCGACTCAAACCCGAGCCCAAGCTCGTTTTGCTGCCATTTTCGATCTCCTTGCTCAAAGCACCTCTCACAAAACTGCTTGGGGAGATTGTTCCTTGGTATGTGACTCCTCCATTGGTCCAATTAGTTTTTGTTCTAGTGCTTTATTCATTGCAAATTTGTGTTGCTTAGGTGACCCTGTTCTTGAGCTTGCATTTCAAATTTATATGGTCAAAAGTAGTTCTCATGCATGATATAGGCCCTAGGCACTTGTAGGAGTAGTTGCTATCAATATTATTAAGTTTGGTTTACATTTATTTTGAAGTTACTAAAAAATTTCAGAATTTTTCAGAGGAAGAAATATGCTTAGGAAAATGTTCCAAGGTGGTTCTTCAAAGAAGCAAGGACCCAGGCTTGCAATGCGTGATGTTGACGAAGAGCCACCAAGAGACGCTCCAGTGCGTCCTTGTGAGTGGCCTTCTGAAAATTTTATGGATCAAGCGGGAATTAAAGAAGAATTTAATGCATATTTGCGTAATGCCGATCTTGAGGACTTTGAGGCAGACAAATGCCCCCAGTATCATGAGCTCACAAGCTCTTTTGTGAGGAGGTTTGAGTATTCATCTTCACGTAATTCTCCTTCAGTCATGTTTGATCTTTATGATAAATCTTATACCATGGACCTAGAGGCACTCTTGCTTGTAAACTTCCAAAATGGGGTAGTGTTAGGGATCCCCCTAAATCTGAATTTAGAAACTTTCTTGCAAGTATAACTGTAGGGGAATCTAGAGATATAACGCAGGCTACCATAGGGAGCGTTCACTTTCCTGCTATACATTATTTTGCTCTCTTCATAGGTAGGTGTATAAATGCTAAGGATGAAGCATGTCACATGTGTGTCCTTGACCTTAGCATTCTCAGGAGTGCTGTGTCAGGAGACCAATCTTATCATATGGGAGCTATTGTAGCTCATAGGTTGCATCATAATAGACATAATGGAGATTTCTTTGGAGGAATTTATGCAACCTGCTTAGCTAAATTTCTTGAGATAGACGTTCGTGAAGGAGACATGGAGTTGCCTCTTGCTTATTTAGATTTTGATTCTATGGTTTCCCACCATTTTGTCGAGAGGAACGAATCACCTCTCCAGTACCGACTAATCTTTGACAGACGCCGTGCTGTCCATATTACTCTCCCTGCTCCTGCTTTCTTTGATTGTCAGGCAAAAGGAGGATATACTATTACCAGAGAGGAGGCAGATGAGTACGAGAGGAGAGCGGAGGCCGCTCATCGCCACGCTGCAGCTTAGGAGGCGATAGCCGCTGCATCTCAGTACGACCCCAACTATTATTATGGATATCAGCCAGGCCAGCCGTGGCCATAGACCAACTTAGGCCAAAAGCCTAAGCTTGGGGGAGTACGTATTTCTCATCGACATTACATTTATATTCACACACTCATGCTAGATGTCGGTGCTCATACTTTTTCATTGTATCATCCATGCTAGTTTATTTCTTTTTATGCTTTCTTCTTGTGTGTTTGATAAACCTTAAGAAAAACCAAAAAAATAGTTGTAGCTTTTAATTAGTTTACTTTCCATGCTTGTAGTAGTAATTAAAAAGAAAACCCAAAAAGATTTCCTGTTCTTCTTTTGCTTGTTGGGAGCTTTCCCGTGTAAATAGTTTTATTTCTTTTCTTTTCTTTGGGGGTCATAGGAGAAGACCATAATTAAATTGTTGAAGTGGCTCTTATATGCATTATCGTTGATCTGACAAAAGAGCCCATATTGCCTTGTCTTCTCCTGTTTATTGAATGCTTGCAGATTCCAGCTTAGTCCAATGCACGTGCACTATTATTATTATTCACATCGTTCGGTCGTGCAAGTGAAAGGCAATTATGACGATATATGATGGACTGACTGAGATGAGAAAAGCTGGTATGAACTCGACCTCTTTTGTTTTTGTAAATATGATGAGTTCATCATTCTTGATTCAACTTGTTATGAATAAACATGTTTGCAATGACAATTAGAGATCATAGTTGCTTGTGCCATGCTTGATTAGCTATGAGTTATAATGATTTACCTTGTGTGCCAACATGCTATTAAAATGGTTATGATGTGGTATGATAGGGTGGTATCCTCCTCTGAATGATTTAAGTGACTTGACTTGGCACATGTTCATGCATGTAGTTGAAACAAATCAACATAGCCTTCACGATATTTATGTTCATGGTGGATTATATCCTACTCATGCTTGCATCCAATGTTCATTAATTTTAATGCATGTACATGGCTATTGTCACTCTCTAGTTGGTCGCTTCCCAGTCTTTTGCTAGCCTTCACCTGTACTAAGCGGGAATACTGCTTGTGCATCCAATCCCTTAAACCCCAAAGTTATTCCACATGAGTCCACTATACCTTCCTATATGCGGTATCTACCTGCCGTTCCAAGTAAATTTGTATGTGCCAAACTCTAAACCTTCAAATAATATCATGTTTTGTATGCTCGAATAGCTCATGTATCAACTAGGGCTGTCTGTATCTTCCATGTTAGGCGGGTTATTCTCAAGAGGAGTGGACTCCGCTCCTCACTCACGAGAAAATGGTTGGTCACCGGGATGCCCAGTCCCATGCTTTATGCAAACTAAATCAAAATAATTGCAAACAAAACTCCCCCTAGGACTCTTGTTAGTTGGAGGCAGTCGTTGTTTCGAGCAAGCCATGGATTGATGCTTGTTGGTGGAGGGGGAGTATAAAATTTACCATTCTGTTTGGGAACCGCCTATAATGTGTGTAGCATGGAAGATATCGCCATCTCTTGGTTGTTATGTTGACAATGAAAGTATACCGCTCAAAATATTATTCACCTCTATTTCAAAACCGAGCTCTGGCACCTCTACAAATCCCTGCTTCCCTCTGCGAAGGGCCTATCTATTTACTTTTATGTTGAGTCATCACCCTCTTATTAAAAAGCACTAGCTGGAGAGCGCAGCTGTCATTTGCATTCATTACTGTTAATTTATATTGGGTGTGACTATGATTGGATCTCCTTTACCATGAATTACAATGTCTAGTTAGTCCTTGATCTTTAAAGGTGCTCTGCATTTATGTTTTGCGGTCTCAGAAAGGGCTAGCGAGATACCATCTTGTTATATCATATTATGATTGTTTTGAGAAAGTGTTGTCATCCGAGATTTATTATTATGCCTTGCTAGTTCATTATGCTGAGAATTATTGCAAATGTGGTTAGTTATAATCTTTGCTAAAAACTTGAATGCTAGCTTGACATATTTACAACAACAAGAGCAAACAGAGTTTGTAAAAGTTTTTTTCTTTATTTCTTTCAGTTTGTCAACTGAATTGCTTGAGGACAAGTAAGGGTTTAAGCTTGGGGGAGTTGATACGTCTCCAACGTATCTACTTTTCCAAACACTTTTGCCCTTATTTTGGACTCTAACTTGTATGATTTGAATGGAACTAACCCGGACTGACGCTATTTTCAGCAGAATTGCCATGATGTTGTTTTATGTGCAGAAAACAAAAGTTCTCGGAATGACCCGAAACTCCACGGAATACCTTACAATAAATAATAAAAATCCTCGCCAAAGATGAAGACCAGGGGGGCCACACCCTTCTCACGAGGGTGGGGGGCGCCCCCCCACGGGCGCGCCCCCTACCTCGTGGGCCCCCTGGAGACCCCCCGACTCCAACTCCAACTCTATATAACTGCTTTCGGAGAGAAAAACATAGGAGAGAAGAAATCATTGCGTTTTACGATATGGAGCCGCCGCCAAGCCCTAAAACCTCTCGGGAGGGCTGATCTAGAGTCTGTTCGGGGCTCCGGATAGGGGGATTCGTCGCCGTCGTCATCATCAACCATCCTCCATCACCAATTTCATTATGCTCACCGCTGTGCATGAGTAATTCCATCGTAGGCTTGCTGGACGGTGATGGGTTGGATGAGATTTATCATGTAATCGAGTTAGTTTTGTTAGGGTTTGATCCCTAGTATCCACTATGTTCTGAGATTGATGTTGCTATGACTTTGCTATGCTTAATGCTTGTCACTAGGGCCCGAGTGCCATGATTTCAGATCTGAACCTATTATGTTTCCATCAATATATGAGAGTTCTGATCCTATCTTGCAAGTCTATAGTCACCTATTATGTGTTATGATCCGTTAACCCCGAAGTGACAATAATCGGGATACTTACCGGTGATGACCGTAGTTTGAGGAGTTCATGTATTCACTATGTGTTAATGCTTTGTTCCGGTACTCTATTAAAAGGAGGCCTTAATATCCCTTAGTTTCCGTTAGGACCCCGCTGCCACGGGAGGGTAGGACAAAAGATGTCATGCAAGTTCTTTTCCATAAGCATGTATGACTCTATTCGGAATAGATGCCTACATTACATTGACGAATTGGAGCTAGTTCTGTGTCACCCTAGGTTATGACTGTTACATGATGAACCACATCCGGCATAATTCTCTATCACCGATCCATTGCCTACGAGCTTTCCATATATTGTTCTTCGCTTATTTACTTTTCCGTTGCTACTGTTACAATCACTACAAAATACCAAAAACATTACTTTTGCTACTGTTACCACTACTATCATATTACTTTGCTACTAAATACTTTGCTACAGATATTAAGTTTCCAGGTGTGGTTGAATTGACAACTCAGTTGCTAATACTTGAGAATATTCTTTGGCTCCACTTGTGTCGAATCAATAAATTTGGGTTGAATACTCTACCCTCGAAAACTATTGCGATCCCCTATACTTGTGGGTTATCATGCAGCGGCTTGTGAGTGCCTGTCCGTGGCTCGAAGCCGTGAAGCGGTTGGTCTGTATTGAAGGTGCGTGTATGGCCTTTGCCCGCATCAAGACGCATTGGGCAAAGCTGGATGCCAAGAAGCTGATGACCGAGGGACCGCCGAAGGGCAAGGAGCATCGTCGACCCGAGCATTATTTTGAAGGTGTCCTGGAGGGGTCCCGCCTTGTGGCGGAGCAATGTTCGAAGGATATCATATTCCCATAAGAACATGTGTATTACCTTGCCTTGTAATATGGAACAATGGTGTTTATGTAATATAATGCTTATGATTTAAATTTACCTCATGTGCGGCCGTTTATTAACTCTGAGGGTTGACCAGTCGTCGGCTTCTGCCCCTACGTAGATAGTATGGGGGTGTTTGGGATAAATCTAAACACTCTTTACTCCACATTCTGGTCCTTAAAGGAGGTGTTTAGCATGATGAACAAGGCAATCAGACTATGCGGCCTTTACCGCCCTCACTTAGCCATAGGAGTTTGACAATTAAGAAAGTTGGCGAAGCCCCTGGTATTCGGAAGACCGAACTGGGGGCGCTATGCACGCCTAATCGAGGGAACCGATTCTTCGCAAGAAGCGGAAAAGAATCTCTAACGATTTGGGACCTCTCGAACAGCTGACCGGCTCTCGCGGCATCATGACAGTCAGTTTTCGGCTTTCTCTACTGAGGTGCTCGTCCGGAAGAACCGGGACACAATCATAGTAGTTCTCCCTTTACTACCCTAGCCGATATAGCGGAACGTAAGGTAGCAAGCACAGGAGACTGGCAATATTGACCAAAGACATGATTCGGAGCCGATGCATATAATGCTATAAGTTCGGGGTGCCGAACTATACTATAAAAGTGTTCGGACTTTTTATTGCCGTAGTGTTGGGTGTAATGAAGCCCCTGGCATAGTAATACGTACCATGGTGTAAGTGTGCAGTGAGTAATTAATACCGAGGTGAGTAAACGGAAAAATGAAATAATAAGCTAACGATGCCATTATCGGTGTCAAAACCAGCGGATCTCGGGTAAGGGGTCCCAAACTATGCGTCTAAGGCGGATGGTAACAGGAGATAGGGGACACGATGTTTACCCAGGTTCGGGCCCTCTTGATGGAGGTAATACCCTACGTCCTGCTTGATTGTTCTTGATGATATGAGTATTACAAGAGTTGATCTACCACGAGATCAGAGGGGCTAAACCCTAGAAGCTAGCCTATGGTATGATTGTATGTTGTCCTACGGACTAAAACCCTCCGGTTTATATAGACACTGGAGGGGGCTAGGGTTACACAAGGTCGGTTACAAAGAAGGAGATATACATATCTGTATTGCCTAGCTTGCCTTCCACACCAAGTAGAGTCCCATCCGGACACGGGACGAAGTCTTCAATCTTGTATCTTCATAGTCCAACAGTCCGGCCAAAGGATATAGTCTGGCTGTCCGGAGACCCCCTAATCTAGGACTCCCTCAGTAGCCCCTGAACCAGGCTTCAATGACGATGAGTCCGGCGCGCAGTGTTGTCTTCGGCATTGCAAGGCGGGTTCCTCCTCCGAATACACCATGGAAGAGTCTGAATGCAAGGATAGTGTCCGACCCTGCAAAATAAGTTCCACATACCACCGTAGAGAGAATAATACTTCCACAAATCTAATCTGCTGACACGCTTTGACAGTATGACATCACTTCATGGCCCGGTTATTATTCGAACCGCTTTTCTTAACCAGCTCCACACATATCGCGAGGCAGTTTTCTTGACACGTGTTGTCAAAGCAGAGATCGCGTTCCCTTTATCACGGGATTCTCATCAATACGGACGTGGGTAACCCAACCGCGCCATCAACTACGGCGCCTGGGGAATAAGAGGTTTTGCCAGGAAAGTGGGGAGACTCATCGCCTCCTCCGCCCTTATAAATGGACAAAGATTTACTTTTTTCACCCACGCCTTCTTCCTTGTCGCTTACCCATTCCCGCACACCCGAGCTCTAGCGCCCAAGCTCGCGTTCTTCTTCTCGAACCACTCCAATCATGTCCGGAGCAGGAGGCAAGTGGATGGTCTCCTTCGTCATGGAGGAGAACATCAAAAAGTTATGGGAAGCCGGATACCTAGCTGTGAATACCGCGCACCGGCTGCCGAATGCGGGGCAGATCGTCCCAACGCCCGAATGCCATGAGAGGGTGGTTTTTCTTACCCATTTCATAGGCGGACTGGGATTTCCTCTCCACATGTTTATCCGCAGACTCATGTTCTACTATGGGATGGATTTTCATGATCTGGCCCCCAACTTCATCCTCAACATCTCGGCGTTTATCGTCGTGTGCGAGGCCTTCCTCCGCATCAGGCCCCACTTCGGCCTATGGCTGAAAACCTTCAATGTTAAACCGAAGGTGGTGGGTGGCCATCAAGCAGAGTGCGGATGTGCCATGGTGGGCAAGATGCCTAATGTCACCTGGCTCGAGGGTACCTATGTGGATACCATAAAGGGGTGGCAATCGGGGTGGTTCTACATCACCGAACCGCGCGACTCCAACTGGGTGGCGGCCCCCAAATTTCGATCCGGAACCCCCACGCGGCTCACCTCCTGCAAAGAGAAGGGCATGTCCTGGGGTTCTTTGGTAGAGCTAACCAGACTCCAGACCTGCATCCAGAACATGACGAGCAAGAAAATCAAGCTCGTCAACGTGGTCCAGGTTATGCTCTTCCGCCGAATCCTTCCGTGCCAACGACGGGCATTTGTTTTGTGGGAGTTCGACTCGGCCCAGCACCAGACACTGCGAGATCTCTACAACATGATGCATGAGGATGTTTGGAGGGTGTTGTTCAAGGGCGCCGAGATGCCTCCCTCCCTCACCGAGGACCACGGACTCAGCGCAAAGCGCCGCGCCCATCCGGTAGGCTTTTATATCTCTCATGGTATTTATTTGCCCTGGTTTAGTTATGTGCTGGATCTTAGCTTTCATGTCATTAACAGGACTGGATAAAGACAGCAGAGCAGCTTGATTGCCCAGCCCCCCTATCCGAAGATCCTGCAGACGCTCTTCTAACGAAGATGCTGACTCCGACACCTTACGAGGTGCCGGAAAAGAAGGCCAAGAAGAAGGCCATGGGGACCCAAAAGGGTCTCCGGCGCAAGGTTCTATCGGACTCATCGTCCGATGAGTCCGACGCGCAGTCCTCCCACGGAAACGAGGAGGAGGAGAAAAGTTCTCCCCCCCAATCGGGGGAGACAAGAAAAGGAAGGCCGACCCATCCGGGGAGGCCGAAGGGTCCAAGAAGGGAAAGACCCTCCCTCCGGACTGTGCCATGATGGCCGCCGACAGCGGTGACGAGTGGCTACCCAGGGACAAGCCCCTGGCGAAGTCGTAAGTGTCCGGACACCATAGTACTTCATGGTATGTTTTATTGTACTGCCTTTGCTCATGTTGAACATGATTATGCAGTCCGCCCGAGCTCATCTCGACGTACCCTCGTCGAGCGGTTCTTTGGGCTCGTTAGATATGAATAGCGATTCTCCTCCGACGGCTTCCACCCCTCACCCTACGGACAATGCCGAGGTGTTGTCTCAAAAGGCACCGAGCCAAGGGGAGGTGATCCTGGGGGCGCCTCACGGCGACCTCCCGGACACTGGGTACCAAGGGAGCAAGGCTCCTACAGGCTTCGAGTTCAGGCCCCAGCCGGACACTGCGCTGGATCCTTCGATGGTTCCGGACTCTGGTAGGCAGTCCCCCATTAAAGGGGACCAACCATCCGTGCCAGTGTCCTCTGTCCAACCAGAGGCACCGGACAACTTGCTGGAAGCGCTTCACAACGCTTCCATCGATGAAGAGCACCGCGCTATCATGAGTTTGGTGGTCAAGAAGGTTCAGTCCGCCAAAAACGGACTGACCGGAGCTTGTGCCAGCCTCCGTACTTTGAGGTAAGCATTCAAAATATAAGAAAATATTACCGCATACATAGTAGCCCCTGATGCTCTGTTCGGCGTTCGCGAAGAAAAGCCGAATAGAGTATCAAATGATAACTCAGGAGTCTAATTAGAGTATGTCTATGTGTATGTGCAGGCTTCCCTGCTGGTCGCTGCCGCACGTACTACGGAGGTCTCTGCGCTGAAGCAGGCCCTGAAGTGGTCCGAGGACGAGCTCGGCCTTACCAAGGGGCAGCTCGTAGAGAGAAAAGGTAAGATATACCCCAGTTTATATAGTTAAAAAGAAGTTCGGTGTAAAGTAATAGGATCATCATGAATTTGTCAGGGGCCACGGCCTAGGTGGAGACCCTGAGGAAGGCGTTGTCCGAGGCCGAAGACAAAGCGGCCAAAGAACGCATTGAATGGGAGAAACAAGAAGCCCGAGTGGGCGAGGTGTAGCAAGAGCTCGAGGCTCTTGCCAAAAAGCACGAGTCCTTGGAGCTTGACTCCAAGACGCGAGGGTCCGAGCTCGCGCAGGCGCTTGAAAGCGTCCAGAGCACCAAGGCCGAAGCCCACAAGGCCCTCCAGGAGATTGATGAAGTGAAGAAGATAGCAGCGGCTAAGGCATTCAATATGCAAAGCAAGCATGTGAAGGATACTTTCCTTTTTCTTACCCGAGTTCGGAGCTCTCCAGGAGCGTTTGCAGATCTTCCCCGCAGTGTGCTGGATGCCGCGGAGTTTTACCGGGCTGAGGTGGGGAGCTCAACAGAGAAGTTGTTCTGGTCTCAGTATACTGGGACCGAACACCCCGTGTCCTTGAGCGACCAGCTAAAGCAGTTGGTAGAACTTCACAAGGCGGTCGAACAGGCCATGAGGGGCCTTATAGTCCGGATGTGGCCTGGCGAGCCCCTATTCGGCGGCTACTTCGGTCTGGTGAGGCAGCTGGTGGAAGCCTCCCACGGCTTGAAGTCATCAAGCGGTCCTTCTGCATCGAAGGTGCACGCAGGGCTTTTGCCAGGGCGAAGGTGCACTGGGCGAAGCTGGACGCCGTGAAGCTTGTGAAGGAGGGGCCGCTAGAGGGCAAGGAGCATCGCTGCCCCGAGAATTACTATGAGAGCATCCTGAAGGGTTCCCGCTTAGTGGCAGATGAGTGTGCCAAGGATGTAATTTCTGACTGAACATGCCCATGTGATCCTATAATATGAAACGAGTTCTTTTGTGCCATGCGACGCTTTCTTAATTTAAAATATTACCTTCTGTGCGGCCGTTTATAAAATCTGAGAGTTGGCCAGTCGTCGGCTTCTACCCCCATGTAACTAGTACTGCGGTGTTCGGGGTAAATCTGAACACTCTTTACCCCAATTTTGGGTCCTTCAAGGGAGGTGCTCAGCGCAACGAACCAGGCAATCAGACTATAATGCTTTATCACTCTCACTTAGCCATAGAAGTCTATGATTTTAATTTTTTGGCGAAGCCCCTGGTATTCAGAGGGCCGAATTTGGGGCGCTATACACGCCTAAGCCGGACAAGACCGACTCCTCGCCCAAAGCGGAAAAAGTCTTTAAGGACTTGAGACCTCTCGAACAGCGACCAATCTCTCACCTTATCATGACAGTCAGTTTTTGGCTTTCTCTACTGAGGTGCTCGTCCGGAAGAACCGGGACACAATCGTAGTAGTTCTCCCACCGCTACCTTAGCCGATATAGCGGAACATAAGGTACCAAAGCATGGGAGTCAGGCAACCCAACATTTGACCCAAGACATGATTCGGAGCTGATGCATATAATGCTATAAGTTCGGGGTGCCGCACTGTCGAAAGTGTTCGGAATTCTTGCGCCGTATTACGGGGTAAATGAGAGCCCCTGGCGTACTGACCGTACCCGAGCGTGCAGGTGCGGAATGTCGTAAATGGACATATAAGAGAAAGAGAAAAACTTAAATAACTCAATGACAGATTAATAATATGCATTGTTATTTGAATAATACGCCGAAGCATACTGGTACATGTAATGCAATAAGCATAAAGTAGGACAATTCGAAATGTCCTATCCCAAAGGCAAGCTACGCATAAATAGTGAAAAGCGGGTATATCAAGTATTACTAGAGACCACCTGGCGGTTCCCATGTTCATCTTAGCTTCTTGCCGCCTTGGTTGTTGCTTCCGGAATGTGTCCGGTAATCGGACTGTCGGAAAGGGCTTCCGAAGAGTTAGGCCCTGAAAGAGAAAAGGAATGTCAAAGGTATACAACCACTGGTGTGGTTAAGCCACAATGCGGGGTGTGTCCTGATAGTGCCCCCGCCTATGTCCATGGTATTTTCAATGCGTAGTTATGTACGCACAGCACAAATTTCGTCGCTGCACTGGGACTGGGACGGGGGCCATATTTCTAGGCAAGCGCTGATCGCGCCAGGCGATCCTGTTGTAGATTGTTCCAGACTCGCTTGAAGGTGTCCGGGGGCTGTAACGCCGAATGAGTGGTCTGCCTGAACAGGCTGCTTTGTGCCTCTGCTGCAAGGGCTGCAGTGTGCTCTTCCGTACGGAGCGAGCGTTCTATGTTTCCATTTACTGTTATGACCTGACCCCGCAGGGTCCTGGCATCTTGAGCTTGAGGTATGCATAATGTGGCACTGCATTGAATTTTGCAAATGCTATCCGTCCGAGCAGTGCATGATAGCCACTGCAAAACGGGACGATGCCGAAGATTAACTCTTCGCTTCGGAAGTTATCCGATGATCTGAAGACCACTTCCAGTGTGATTGAACCTGTGCAATGGGCCTCTACACCTGGGATGACGCCTTTAAAGGTGGTTTTGCTGGGTTTGATCCTTGAGGGATCGATACCCATTTTTTGCACTATATCCTGATAAAGCAGGTTCAGGCTGCTGCCGCCGTCCATAAGGACTCGAGTGAGGTGAAATCCGTCAATGATGGGGTCTAGGACCAGTGCGGCGGATCCGCCATGACGGATGCTAGTGGGGTGGTCCCTGTGATCGAAGGTGATCGGACAAGCAGACCATGGGTTGAACTTCGGGGCGACGGGCTCCATCGCGTAGACGTCCCTTAGTGCACGCTTCCGCTCCCTCTTGGGAATGTGGGTTGCGTATATCATGTTCACCGTCTTCACTTGTGGGGGAAACCCCTTCTGTCCTCCTGGGTTCGGTGGCCGGGGCTCCTCCTCGTCATCGCTATGCAGCCCCTTGTCCTTGTTTTCGGCATTTAACTTGCCGGCCTGCTTGAACACCCAGCATTCTATGTTGGTGTGATTGGCTGGCTTGTCAGGGGTGCCGTGGATTTGACACGAGCGATCCAGTATGCGATCCAGACTGGACGGAGCCGGAGTATTTCTTTTAAATGGCCTTTTCCGCTGACCGGATCTAGAGCCTCTGAATCTGGCATTGACTGTCGTATCTTCGGTGTTATCGCCGTTATTGCGGCGCTTTGGTCTATTAAGACGTTGCCTATCATTAACATCTTTGGTATCCGAGGTATCCGGATTCCTTGATGTGTTGTTGCTGCGAGCCAGCCAGCTGTCCTCGCCCACGCAAAAGTGGGTCATGAGTGTTGTGAGGGCTGCCATAGATTTCGGCTTCTCCTGGCCGAGCTGGCGGGCGAGCCACTCGTCGCGGATGTTATGCTTGAATGCCGCTAGGGCTTCTGCATCCGAACAGTCTACAATTTGATTTTTCTTAGTCAGGAACCGTGTCTAGAATTGTCTGGCCAATTCCCCTGGCTACTGGGTTATGTGGCTCAAGTCAACAGCATCCGGTGGCCGCACATAAGTGCCCTGGAAGTTGTCAAGAAATGCATCTTCCAAATCCTCCCAACTGCCAATGGAATCTGCTAGCAAGCTATTCAGCCAATGTCGAGCTGGTCCTTTGAGTTTTAGTGGGAGGTAATGATGGCATGTAGATTGTCACCGCGAGCCATGTGGATATGAAGGAGGAAATCATCAATCCATACAGCGGGATCTGTTGTGCCATCGTATGATTCGATATTTACGGGTTTGAAACCCTCCGGGAATTCATGATTCATAACTTCATCAGTGAAGCATAGGGGGTGTGCGACGCCTCTGTGCCGGGCTATATCCCAACGTAGTTCGTATGAGTCTTGTCTGCTGTATTCGGCCCGGCCGGATTTACTCTTAGTGTATCCAACACGGCGATCATCGTCCCATGTGGGCGCATGTGCCCGTGTCCCGGATATTGACCTTGCAATTTTTGCCTTACTGTCCAAGATATCTCGCAGGTCCTCTGTGTTGCCCTGGGCCTTAGTATTTTTAACTGAGTGGCGATGGGGTGCGGTCTGAATTTTAGGCTAAAACGCCTCTCTGGCTTGGCCGCCTAGTGGCCGGTCAGCCGCATCATACACTAGTGAATGAGGTTTCAATGCTTCCTCCTCGAGGTGAGGTAGCAACCTGCATTTTGGGTAACTCTTGGACGGGTGCTCGAGTTCATGCTCCTTGACCGCAAGGACTTTGGTCCATCTGTCTGCTAATAGGTCTTGATCAGCTTGAAGCTGTTGTTGTTTCTTCTTTAGGCTATTTGTCGTGGCCATAAGCCAGCGCTTGAAGCGCTCTTGCTCGACGGGGTCCTCAGGCACGATAAACTCGTCGTCGTCGAGGCTCGCCTCGTCTTCGGAGAGAGGCATGTAATTGTCCTCCTCGGTTCTCCATCTGCTGCCTGCTCTGGAGGGCTAGCTTGTTCGTCCTCTAGCTCTACACCGTACTAGAGGGGATTGTTGTTGTCTTCGGCGCTATCCGGAGTGTTATTATCTCCTGTGCCGGTATCACTGCTCTTGCTGTGGCGGGACTTAGAGCGGTGCTGCTGACATCGGCGCTTGGGTTGCTTCTTGGAGGGGTCATCCTCCGCTGTCTCGTTGCCATTGGCTTCTTTGGGGGTGTCCACCATGTATATATCATATGATGAGGTGGCGGTCCAGTGCGCCGAGGTTGGTGGATCCTATTCGTCTCCGGCTTCGTCGTCCATACCGTCGAAGTCTTCGGAGCCGAAGTCCAGCATGTCAGTTAAGTCATCGACAGTGGCTACTAAGTGGGTGGTGGGTGGGCAGCAAATTTCTTCGTTATCCGTATCCCATTCTGGCCGGACATAGTTTGGCCAAGGTTCTCCTGACAGGGAGAGAGACCTTAATGAATTTAGCACATCTCCAAAAGGTGAGTGCTGAAAGATATCCGCGGAGGTGAACTCCATGATCGGCGCCCAGTCGGACTCGACGGGCACGGATATGAGCGGCTCGGAGTCCGTGACCAGAGATGAATCCAGTGGTTCGGTGACACGGCTCTCGTAAGGGGTGAAGTCAGTATCCGGCTCTATCGCCACTGAGAGTGCGGTCTCCATGGCAGGGTCCATCCCTCCGCTCTTGGATGGAGCGACTTGCTCCGGATTGATGGACGGAGTAGCTGTGGATGCGGTCTCCCGAACACTGTCCGACGAAAGAGTTACGTCTTGCATGCTCGTCGTGACTGCGCGGCGCGTCCAGCATGGGCTAGAATCCATCGAAGATCAAGTCTTCGCAGATATCAGCCATGTAGTTTCAGTTTCCAAATCTGACCTGATGGCAAGGGGCGTAGCATTCGATCTGCTCCAGATGGCAAAGCGAATTGGCCCGCAGTGCGAAGCCACCGAATACGAAGATATCCGGGGAGGAAAGCCTCACCCTAGACTGCATCGCTAGCGATGATCGGAGGAGCCATCAAGCCTTATGGTGACGACACAGTGGAACTCTCAATGAAAGCACCAATGTCGGTTTCAAAACCGGTGGATCTCGGGTAGGGGGTCCCAAACTATGCGTCTAAGGCGGATGGTAACAGGAGATAGGGGACACGATGTTTACCCAGGTTCGGGCCCTCTTGATGGAGGTAATACCCTATGTCCTGCTTGATTGTTCTTGATGATATGAGTATTACAAGAGTTGATCTACCACGAGATCAGAGAGGCTAAACCCTAGAAGCTAGCCTATGGTATGATTGTATGTTGTCCTACAGACTAAAACCCTCCAGTTTATATAGACACCGGAGGGGGCTAGGGTTACACAAGGTCGGTTACAAAGGAGGAGATATACATATCCGTATTGCCTAGCTTGCCTTCCACGCCAAGTAGAGTCCCATCCGGACACGGGACGAAGTCTTCAAACTTGTATCTTCATAGTCCAACAGTCCTGCCAAAGGATATAGTCCGGCTGTCCGGAGACCCCCTAATCCAGGACTCCCTCAACTGTGTATTCACCATTGTGATGTAACTAGTACGTCAAGGCATACTTTGTACAAGTAATGCGATAAGCAAGTAGGGCTATTTAACATGCCACAACCAAGGGCGAGCAACGTGCGGGTATGAAAAGCAAGTATGGCAATCGTCTAGTAGAGACCACCTGGGGATTCCCTTGTAAGCCAGTGCTCCTTGCTTCCTTGGTGTGTTCTGCAAGCGGGTTGTCCGCATAGGCCTCCAAAAGATAAAAAAACCTATAAAAAAGAAAAAGTAAAAGCATGTGAATCCCAAGGTTGGTCGAGCCGTACAGTGGATCGCAAACGAGTTATGCCTCCATCAATTTCCATGGGGTTTTGAGTGTGTGGTTTGTGTACGCGCGGTATTAGTGCCATTGCCTAATCGGGGCTGGGATGGAGGTCAAATTGCTAATTCCGCTCTTGACGAGCCGAGCTGTCCTGCTGCACTATGGTCTGGACCCTCTTGATGATGTCCAGGGGCTCGGCAGCCGGATTATAATGCTGCTTGAGAAGGCCGCTCTGTACTTCTGCTGCTAGGGCAGCAGTGTGGTCCTCTATACGGAGGGAGCATTCCGTGTTTCCATTTACTGTAATGATGCCACGTGGGCCAGGCATCTTGAGCTTGAGATAAGCGTAATGTGGCACCGCATTGAATCTAACGAATGCGGTTCGTCCGAGTAGGGCGTGATAGCCGCTGCGAAATGGGACGATATCGAAGATTAGTTCTTCGCTTCGGAAGTTATCTGGGGAACCAAATACTACCTCCAGCGTTATTGAGCCCGTACAACGGGCCTCTACGCCTGGTATGACTCCATTAAAGGTAGTCTTCGTGGGCTTGACCCGTGAGGGTCGTCGCTCATTTTATGTATTGTATCATGATAGAGCAGGTTGAGGCTGCTACCACCGTCCATTAGGACTCGTGTCAGGTGAAATCCGTCGATGATTGGGTCGAGGACTAGTGCGGATGAACCGCCATGGCGAATACTAGTTGGATGATCTCGACGGTCAAAGGTGATCGGAAATGACAACCACAAATTGAATTTCGAGGCAATTGGCTCTAATGCATAGACGTCCCTAAGTGCGCGCTTGCGCTCCCTTTTGGGGATGTGTGTAGCGTATATTATGTTCACCATTTTGACTTGAGGGGGAAATTTCTTTTGCTCCCTAGTGTTCGGTTGTCGGGGCTCCTCGTCATCGTCCTCGCTCAGTGATTCTCCTTCCTTGTTTCTGCTGTTGACCTTACTGGCTTGTTTAAATACCCGGCAATCTCTGTTAGTACGGTTGGCCGGTTTGTCTGGGGTTCCATGTATCTGTCAAGGATGATCGAGTATGCAGTCCAAGCTAGATGGTCCTCCCCTGCTCCTTTTATAGGGCTTCTTTCGCTGGCCGGACTTGGAGCCACTGAATCCGCGTGAACTGTAGTGTCATCGGCGTTATCGCCATTGCTTCGGCGTTTGTGTCTGTTGCGTCGGAGCTTGCCGGTGTTGTTTTTCACCTCAGAGGGGCCTGTTTCATTGGCTGTGTTTGTACTGCGAGCCAGCCAACTATCTTCTCCCGCGCAAAAGCCGGTCATAACTGCCGTGAGGGCTGCCATGGATCTCGGCTTCTCCTGGCCGAGGTGGCGGGCAAGCCATTCGTCCCGGATGCTATGCTTAAAGGCCGCTAGGGCTTCAGCGTCCGGACAGTAGACGATCTGGTCTTTTTGGTTAGGAACCTAGTCCGGAATTTTCTAGCTGATTCTCCAGATTGTTGAATGATACGTCTCCAACATATCTATAATTTTTTATTGTTCCATGCTATTATATTATCAACCTTGGATGTTTTATATGCATTTATATGCTATTTTATATGACTTTTGGGACTAACCTATTAACCTAGAGCCTAGTGCGAGTTTCTGTTTTTTTGCCTATTTTAGGGTTTCGAAGAAAAGGAAAATCAAATGGAGTCCAATTGACCTGAAACTTCACGGAACTTATTTTTGGACCAGAAGACACCCAGAAGACTTGGAGTGCACGTAAGGGGGTCAACGAGGAAGCCACGAGGCAGGGGGCGCCCACCCCCCCTGGGCGCGCCCTCCACCTTCGTGGGCTCCTCGTGGCTCCCCTGACGTACTTCTTCCACCTATATATCTCCATATACCCTAAAAACATCCGGCGGCACAATAGATCAGGAGTTCCGCCGCCAGAAGCCTCCGTAGCCACCGAAAACCAATCTAGACCCGTTCTGGCACCCTGCTAGAGGGAGAAATCCCTCTCCGGTGGCCATCTTCATCATCCCGGTGCTCTCCGTGACGAGGAGGGAGTAGTTCTCCCTCGGGGCTGAGGGTATGTACCAGTAGCTATGTGTTTGATCTCTCTCTCTCTCTCTCGTGTTCTTGAGGTGATACGATCTTGATGTATCGCGAGCTTTGCTATTATATTTGGATCCTATGATGTTTCTCCTCCCCCTCTACTCTCTTGTAACGGATTGAGTTTCCCCTTTGAAGTAATCTTATCAGATTGTGTCTTTAAAGATTTGAGAACACTTGATGTATGTCTTGTCGTGTGTATCTGTGGTGACAATGGGATACCACGTGATTTAGTTGATGTATGTTTTGGTGATCAACTTGCGGGTTCCGCCCATGAACCTATGCATAGGGGTTGGCACAGGTTTTCGTCGTGATTCTCCGGTAGAAAGTCTGGGGCACTCTTTGAGGTCCTATGTGTTTGTTGAATAGATGAACCTGAGATTGTGTGATGCATATCATATAATCATACCCACGGATACTTGAGGTGACATTAGAGTATCTAGGTGACATTAGGGTTTTGGTTGATTTGTGTCTTAGGGTGTTATTCTAGTACGAACTCTAGGGCTGTTTGTGACACTTATAGGAATAGCCCAACGGATTGATTGGAAAAAATAACTTTGAGGTGGTTTCATACCCTACCATAATCTCTTCGTTCGTTCTCCGCTATTAGTGACTTTGGAGTGACTCTTTGTTGCATGTTGAGGGATAGTTATGTGATCCAATTATGTTAGTATTGTTGAGGGAATTTGAACTAGTGAAAGTATGAACCCTAGGCCTTGTTTCAACACATTGCAATACCATTTACGCTCACTTTTATCAATAGTTACCTTGCTGTTTTTATATTTTCAGATTACAAAAACTATTATCTACCATCCATATACCACTTGTATCACCATCTCTTTGCCGAACTAGTGCACCTATACAATTTACCATTGTATTGGGTGTGTTGGGGACACAAGAGACTCTTTGTTATTTGGTTGCGGGGTTGCTTGAGAGAGACCATCTTCATCCTACGCCTCCTACGGATTGATAAACCTTAGGTCATCCACTTGAGGGAAATTTGCTACTGTCCTACAAACCTCTACACTTGGAGGCCCAACAACGTCTACAAGAAGAAGGTTGTGTAGTAGACATCAAGCTCTTTTCCGGCGCCGTTGCCGGGGAGGTTAGCGCTTGAAGGTATATCTTTAGATCTTGCAATCGAGTCTATTAGTTTCTTGTTTTATCACTAGTTTAGTTTATAAAATTACAAAAAAAATGGAATTGAGTTTGTCTCATACGCTTCATCTTTTTAATATCTTTCGTGAGTATGATGGAAATGATAATTGTGCTCAAGTGCTAGAAGAAGAAATCTATAAAATATTTGGCACTAAATATTTGAATGATGAGCATGATTGCAATGTTGTTAGTATGAATTCCTTGAATATCCATGATGCTAATGATATGCGAAGCCACAAGCTTGGGGAAGCTATGTTTGATGAAGATGACATTTTTTGTTCCCCAAGTTTTGATGAGCAAATTTATTATGATGAAAGCATGCCTCCTATCTATGATGATTATTGTGATGACACATATGCTTTAAAGAATAATGATAACCATGAAACTTGTCATCTTGATCTTAATTTTCAATCACATGATAGTTATCCTGTTGAGTTTGCTCCCACTATTATTCATGAGAAGAATTTTGCTTATGTGGAGAGTAATAAAATTTCTATGCTTGTAGATCATGAAAAGAATGCTTTAGGTGCTGGTTATATTGTTGAATTCATTCATGATGCTACTGAAAATTATTATGAGGGAGGAATATATGCTTTTAGGAATTGCAATAATATCAAGTTTCCTCTCTATGTGCTTAAAATTTTGAAGTTATGCTTGTTTTACCTTCCTGTGCAAGTTGATTCTTGTTCCCACAAGTTGTTTGCTCACAAAATCCTTATGCATACAAAGTATGTTAGACTTAAATGTGCTAGTCATATTCTTCAAGATGCTCTCTTTATGTTACAATTCTTATCTTTTATGTGAGCATCGTTGAAATCATCATGCCTAGCTAGGGGCGTTAAACGATAGCGCTTATTGGGAGGCAACCCAACTTTATTTTTGTTCCTGATAAATAACTCATCAAGCCTCTGTTTAGATGTGGTTTTATGCTTTTAATTAGTGTTTGTGCCAAGTAGAACCTTTGGGGAACTTGGGGGAAGTCTTGTTGATCTTGCTATAAAAATACAGAAACTTTAGCGCTCACGAGAATTGCTGCCATTTTTATTTGGAGAGTGCTATTCAGTTAATACTTTTTGCAGGTGATTAATATATAAATTCCTCATGTCCAGCAATTTATTTGACAATTTTATGAGTTCCAGAAGTATACGTTTGATCCAGATTACTACAGACTATTCTGTTTTTGATAGATTCTGTTTTTCGTGTGTTGTTTGCTTATTTTGATGAATCTATGGCTATTAAAAGAGTTTATAAACCATAGAGAAGTTGGAATACAGTAGATATTACACCAATATGAATTTAGAATGAGTTAAAAACAGTACCTAAGTGGTGATTTATTTTCTTATACTAACGGAGCTTACGAGTTTTCTGTTAAGTTTTGTGTTGTGAAGTTTTCAAGTTTTGGGTCAAGATTCGATGGACTATGGAATAAGGAGTGGCAAGAGTCTAAGCTTGGGGATGCCCTGGAAGGCATCCCCTCTTTCGTCTTCGTTCATCGGTAACTTTACTTGGAGCTATATTTTTATTCGCCACATGATATGTGTTTTGCTTGGAGCATCATGTTATTTTATTTAATTTTGCTTGCTGTTTGAATAAAGTATAAAGATCTGAAATTATTAAATGTTAGAGAGTATTCACATAGTTGCATAATTATTCGACTACTCATTGATCTTCACTTATATCTTTCAGAGTAGTTTGTCATTTGCTCTAGTGCTTCACTTATATCTTTTTAGAGCACGGTGGTGGATTTGTTTTATAGAAACTATTGATCTCTCATGCTTCACTTAGATTATTTTGAGAGTCTTAAATAGCATGTTAATTTGCTTAAATAATCCTAATATGCTAGGTATTCAAGATTAGTAAAAAAAATCCTAGGAGTGTTTTGAATACTAAGAGAAGTTTGATACTTGATAATTGTTTTGAGATATGGAGATGGTGATATTAGAGTCATGCTAGTTGAGTAGTTGTGAATTTGAGAAGTACTTGTGTTGAAGTTTGTGATTCCCGTAGCATGCACGTATGGTGAACCGTTATGTGATGAAGTCGGAGCATGATTTATTTATTGATTGTCTTCCTTATGAGTGGCGGTCGGGGATGAGCGATGGTCCTTTCCTACCAATCTATCCCCCTAGGAGCATGCGCATAATACTTTGCTTTGATAACTTGTAGATTTGTGCAATAAGTATATGAGTTCTTTATGACTAATGTTGAGTCCATGGATTATACGCACTCTTACCCTTCCACCATTGCTAGCCTCTCTAATACCGCGCACCTTTCGCCGGTATCATAAATCCACCATATACCTTCCTAAAAACAGCCACCATACCTACCTATAATGGCAATTCCATAGCCATTCCGAGATATATTGCCATGCAACTTTCCATCGTTCCGTTATTATGACAAGCTTCATCATTGTCATATTGCTTCGCATGATCATGTAGTTGACATCGTATTTGTGGCAAAGCCACCATTCATAATTCTTTCATACATGTCACTCATGAGTCGTTGCACATCCTGGTACACCGCCGGAGGCATTCATATAGAGTCATATCTTGTTCTAAGTATCGAGTTGTAATTCTTGATTTGTAAGTAAATAAAAGTGTGATGATCATCATTATTAGAGCATTGTCCCAGTGAGGAAAGGATGATGGAGACTGTGATTCCCCCATAAGTCGGGATGAGACTCCGGACAAAAATAAATAAATAAAAGAGGCCAAAGAAGCCCAAATAAAAAAGAGAAAAAAAGAGGCCATAAAAAAGAGAAGGCCCAAATAAAAAAATAAAAAAATGAGAGAAAAAGAGAGAAGGGGCAATGCTACTATCCTTTTACCACACTTGTGCTTCAAAGTAGCACCATGATCTTCATGATAGAGAGTCTCCTATGTTGTCACTTTCATATACTAGTGAGAATCTTTCATTATAGAACTTGGCTTGTATATTCCAATGATGGGCTTACTCAAAATGCCCTAGGACATCGTGAGCAAGCGATTTGGATGCACACCCACTAGTTTCTTTTGTTGAGCTTTCATATATTTATAGCTCTAGTGCATCTGTTGCATGGCAATCCCTACTCACTCACATTGATATCTATTGATGGGCATCTCCATAGCCCGTTGATACGCCTAGTTGATGTGAGACTATCTTCCCCCTTTTTGTCTTCTCCACAACCACCATTCTATTCCACCTATAGTGCTATGTCCATGGCTCACGCTCATGTATTGTGTGAAGATTGAAAAAGTTTGAGAGCATCAAAAGTATGAAACAATTGCTTGGCTTGTCATCGGGGTTGTGCATGATTTAAATACGTTGTGTGGTGAAGATGGAGCATAGCCAGACAATATGATTTTGTAGGGATAGCTTTCTTTGGCCATGTTATTTTGAGAAGACATGATTGCTTAGTTAGTATGCTTGAATTATTATTGTTTTCATGTCAATATTAAACTTTTGTCTTGAATCTTATGGATCTAAATATTCTTGCCACAATAAAGAGAACTACATGGATAAATATGTTAGGTAGCATTCCACATCAAAAATTCTGTTTTTATCATTTACCTACTCGAGGACGAGCAGGAATTAAGCTTGGGGATGCTGATACGTCTCCAACGTATCTATAATTTTTGATTGTTCCATGCTATTATATTATCAACCTTGGATGTTTTATATGCATTTATATGCTATTTTATATGATTTTTGGGACTAACCCATTAACCCAGCGCCCAGTGCCAGTTTTTGTTTTTTTTTGCCTATTTTAGGGTTTCGAACAAAAGGAAAATCAAACGGAGTCCAATTGACCTGAAACCTCACAGAACTTATTTTTGGACCAGAAGAAACCCAGAAGACTTGGAGTGCTTGTAAGGGGGTCAACAAGGAAGCCACGAGGCAGGGGGCGCGCCGACCCCCCCTAGGCGTGCCCTCCACCCTCGTGGGTGTTGGAAATATGCCCTAGAGGCAATAATAAATTAGTTATTGTTATATTTCCTTGTTCATGATAATTGTTTATTATCCATGCTAGATATGTATTGATAGGAAACTCAGATACATGTGTGGATACATAGACAACACCATGTCCGTAGTAAGCCTCTAGTTGACTAGCTCGTTGATCAATAGATGGTTACGGTTTCCTGACCATGGACATTGGATGTCGTTGATAACGGGATCACATCATTGGGAGAATGATGTGATGGACAAGATCCAATCCTAAGCCTAGCACAAGATCATGTAGTTCGTATGCTAAAGCTTTTCTAATGTCAAGTATCATTTCCTTAGACCATGAGATTGTGCAACTCTCGGATACCGTAGGAATGCTTTGGGTGTACCAAAAGTCACAACGTAACTGGGTGGCTATAAAGGTGCACTATAGGTATCTCCGAAAGTGTCTGTTGGGTTGGCACGAATCGAGACTGGGATTTGTCACTCCGTGTAACGGAGAGGTATCTCTGGGCCCACTCGGTAGGACATCATCATAATGTGCACAATGTGACCAAGGAGTTGATCATGGGATGATGTGTTACGGAATGAGTAAAGGGACTTGCCGGTAACGAGATTGAACAAGGTATCGGGATACCGACGATCGAATCTCGGGCAAGTATCATACTAGTAGACAAAGGGAATTGTATACGGGATTGATTGAATCCTTGACATCGTGGTTCATCTGATGAGATCATCGTGGAACATGTGGGAGCCAACATGGGTATCCAGATCCCGTTGTTGGTTATTGACCAGAGAGATGTCTCGGTCATGTCTGCATGATTCCCAAACCCGTAGGGTCTACACACTTAAGGTTCGATGATGCTAGGGTTATAGGGAAAGTATGTATGCGGTTATTGAATGTTGTTCAGAGTCCCGGATGAGATCCCGGACGTCACGAGGAGTTCCGGAATGGTCCAGAGGTAAAGATTCATATATTGGAAGTGTGGATTTGGCCACCGGAAGTGTTCCGGGCATCACCGGTAATGTACCGGGACCACCGGAAGGGTTTCGAGGGTCCACCGGGAGGTGCCACCAGCACCGGAGGCTTTCGTGGGCCAAGAGTGGGAAGGGACCAGCCCCTAGGTGGGCTGGGGCGCCTCCCACCAAGGCCTAAGGCGCCCTCAAGAGGAGAGGGGGCAAACCCTAGGGGCAAATGGGCCCTAAGGCCCACCCTAGGTGTGCCCCCCTCTCTCTCCCCCTTGGCCGCCACCCAGATGGGATCTGGGGGCTGCCGCCACCCCTAGGGAGGGAACCCTAGGTGGGGGCGCAGCCCCTCCCCTCCCCTTATATATAATGGAGGTTTTGGGACTGCCCAACACACGAGTCTCTTTCTCCCAAGGCGCAGCCCTACCTCTCTCCCTCCTCGTCTCTCATAGTGCTTGGCGAAGCCCTGCAGGAGTACCGCACTCCTCCACCACCACCCCGCCGTCGTGCTGCTGCTGGACGGAGTCTTCCCCAACCTCTCCCTCTCTCCTTGCTGGATCAAGGCATGGGAGACGTCACCGGGCTACACGTGTGTTGAACGCGGAGGCGCCGTTGTTCGGCACTTAGATCAGAATCGATCGCGATCTGAATCGCCACGAGTACGACTACCTCATCCGTGTTCTTGCAATGCTTCTGCTTAGCGATCTACAAGGGTATGTAGATGCACTCCCCTTCCCCTCGTTGCTAGATTACTCCATAGATTGATCTTGGTGATGCGTTGAAAATTTTAAATTTCTGCTACAATCCCCAACAGTGGTATCATGAGCTAGGTCTATGCGTAGTTTCTATGCACGAGTAGAACACAAGTTGTTGTGGGCGTCGATTTTGTCAATTTACTTGCCGTTACTAGTCTTATCTTGATTCGGCGGCATCGTCGGATGAAGCGGCCCGGACCGACCTTACACGTACTCTTACGTGAGACAGGTTCCACCGACTGACATGCACTAGTTGCATAAGGTGGCTAGTGGGTGTCTGTCTCTCCCACTTTAGTCGGATCGGATTCGATGAAAAGGGTCCTTACGAAGGGTAAATAGAAATTGGCATATCACGTTGTGGTTTTGGCGTAGGTAAGAAACGTTCTTGCTAAGAAACCTATAGCAACCATGTAAAATTTGCAACAACAATTAGAGGACGTCTAACTTGTTTTTGCAGCACATTCCGTGTGATGTGATATGGCCAAAAGGATGTGATGAATGATATATGTGATGTATGAGATTGATCATGTTCTTGTAATAGGAATCACGACTTGCATGTCGATGAGTATGACAACCGGCAGGAGCCATAGGAGTTGTCTTAATTTATTTATGACCTGCGTGTCAACATAAACATCATGTAATTACTTTACTTTATTGCTAACCGTTATCCACAGTAGTAGAAGTAATAGTTGGCGAGACAACTTCACGAAGACACGATGATGGAGATCATGGTGTCATGCCGGTGACGATGATGATCATGGCGCCCCAAAGATGGAGATCAAAAGGAGCAAAAAATGATATTGGCCATATCATGTCACTATTTGATTGCATGTGATGTTTATCATGTTTTACATCTTATTTGCTTAGAACGACAGTAGCTTAAATAAGATGATCCCTCGCAATAATTTCAAGAAAGTGTTCCCCCTAACTGTGCACCGTTGCGAAGGTTCGTTGTTTCGAAGCACCACGTGATGATCGGGTGTGATAGATTCTAACGTTCCAATACAACAGGTGTAAGCCAGATTTACACATGCAATACACTTAGGTTGACTTGACGAGCCTAGAATGTACAGACATGGCCTCGGAACACGGAAGACCGAAACGTCGAACATGAGTCATATAGAAGATACGATCAACATGAGGATGTTCACCGATGATGACTAGTCCGTCTCACGTGATGATCGGACACGGCCTAGTTGACTCGGATCATGTATCACTTAGATGACTAGAGGGATGTCTATCTGAGTGGGAGTTCATTATATAATTTGATTAGATGAACTTATTTATCATGAACAATAGTCTAAGTTGTCTTTGCAAAAAGGGTTGTAGATCAATAGCTCGCATTGCAGCTCCCTGTTTCAATACGTTCCTAGAGAAATATTATGTTGAAAGATATTGTAAGCAATGATGCGGACTAGGTCCGTTGCCTGAGGAGTGTCCTCACTGCTACACAGAAGGCTTATGTCTTTGATGCACCGCTCGGTGTGCCAACCCCTCCATTGTCGTCTGTGGATGTTATGAACATCTGACAGATACGTCCTGATGACTACTTGATAGTTAAGTGCACCATACTTTACGGCTTAGAATCGGGATTCCAATGACGTTTTGAACGCCATAGAACATATGAGATGTTCCAAGAGCTGAAATTGGGATTTCAGGCTCATACCCGTGTTGAGAGGTATGAGACCTCTGACAAGTTCTTTGCCTACAAGATGGAGGAGAATAGCTCAACTAGTGAGCATGTGATCAGAATGTCTGGGTGCTACAATCACTTAAATCAAGTGGGAGTTAAACTTCCAGATAAGATAGTGATTGATAGAGTTCTCTAGTCACTATCACTAAGCTACTAGATCTTCGTGATGAACTATGACATGCAAGGGATGGAGATGATCTCGGAGCTGTTCGCGGTGCTTAAGACCGCAAAAGGTAGAAATTAAGAAGGAGCATCAAGTGTTGATGGTTTAACAAGACCACTGGTTTCAAGAAGGGCAAGGGCTAGAAGGGAAACTTCATGAATGGCAAACCAGTTGCCACTCCAGTGAAGGAACCCAAGGTTGAACCCAAACCCGAGACTAAGTGCTTCTATTGTAAGGGGAACGGTCACTTGTAGCGGAACTACCCCAAATGTATGGTAGATAAGAAGGCTGGCAACTTCAACAAAGTATATACGTGTTATTAATGTGTACCTTACTAGTACTCCTGGTAGCACCTGGGTATTGGATACCGGTTCAGTTGCTATTATTGGTGACTTGAAGCAAAAGCTACGGACTAAACGAAGACTGGCTAAGGGCGAGGTGACGATGTGTGTTGGAAGTGTTTCCAAAGTTGATGAGATCACCATCGCACGCTCCATCTGCCTTCGGGATTAGTATTGAACCTAGATAAATGTTATCAGGTGTCTACGTTGAGCATGAATATGATTAGATCATGTTCATTGCAATATGGTTATTCATCTAAGTTAGAGAATAATGGTTATTCTGTTTACATGAATAATACCTTTCATGGTCATGCACCCTATGTGAATGGTTCATTGAATCTCGGTCGTGGTAATACACATGTTCACGCCAAAAGATGTAGAGTTAATAATGATAGTACCACTTTCTTGTGGCACTGCCACTTAGGTCATATTGGCGTATGATGCATGAAGAAACTCCATGTCAATGGATGTTTGGAGTCACTTGATTTTGAATCGCTTGACACATGCGAGCCATGCCTCATGGGCGGGATGACTAAGACCCCGTTTTTAGGTACAATGAAACGGGTAAGTGACTCATTGGAAATCGTACATGCTGATGTGTGTGATCCAATAAGAATTGAGGCGTGCGGTGGACATCGCTATTTTCTCATCTTCACTGACGATTTGAGTAGATATGGGTATATTTACTTAATGAAGCACAAGTCTGAAACGTTTGAAAAGTTCAAGCAATTTCAGAGTGAAGTTAAGAACCATCATAACAAGAAGATCAAATTCCTACGATCTAATCGATGGAGAATTTCTGAGTTATGAGTTTGGCAATCACTTAACACATTGTGAAATTGTTTCACAGTTGACACCACCTGGAACACCACAGCGTAATGGCGTGTCCGGACATCATAATCAAACCTTATGAGATATGGTGCGATCTATGATGTCTCTTACCGATCTACCGCTATCATTTTGAGGTTATGCGTTATAGACAGCTGCATTCACTTTAGATAGGGCACCATCTAAGTCCGTTGAGACGACGTCGTATGAACATTGGTTTGGCAAGAAACCAAAGTTGTCGTTTCTTAATATTTGGTGCTGCGATGCTTAAGGCTTCAGCCAAAAAGCTCGAACCCAAAGCGGACAAATACATCTTCATAGGATACCCAAAGGTAATAGTTGGGTATACCTTCTATCTCAGATCCTAGGGCAAAGTGTTTGTCGCTAAGAACGGGTCCTTTCTCGAGAAGGAGTTTCTCTCGAAAGAATTGAGTGGGAGGAAGATAGAACTTGATGAGGTTGTTGAACCTCTACTTCAACCGGAAAGTGGTGCAACACAGAAAGATGTTTCTGTGGCGCCTACGTCAGTTGAAGGGGAAGTTAATGATAGTGATCATGAAGCTTCGGATCAAGTTGCTATCGAACCTCTTAGGTCGACAAGGATATGTACTACTCCTGAGTAGTACGGTGATCTTGTCTTAGATATCATGTTGGACAACAATGAACCTACGAGCTATGGAGAAGTGATGGTGGGCCCATATTCTGACAAATGGTTAGAAGCCATGAAATCCGATATAGGATCCATGTATCAGAACAAAGCATGGACTTTGGTGGACTTGCCCGTTGATCGGCAAGCCATTGGGATAAATGGATCTCTAAGAAGAAGACGGGCGGGGACGGTAATGTTACCGTCTATGAAGCTCGACTTGTGGCAAAGAGTTTTTCACAAGTTCAAGGAGTTGACTACGATGAGATTTTCTCACCCGTAGCGACGTTTAAGTCCGTCGGAATCATGTTAGCATTAGCTGTATTTTCGATTATGAAATCTGACAGATGGATGTCAAAACAAGTTTTCTTACCAGTTTTCGTAAGAAAAAGTTGTATGTGATACAATAAAAGGTTTTGTCGATCCTAAGGATGCTAAAAGGTATACTGGCTCCAGCGATCCTTCTATGGACTAGAGCAAGCATCTCGGAGTCGGAATATATGCTTTGATGGAGTGATCAAAGCTTTTAGTTTTGTATAATGTTTGCTAGAAACTTGTATTTACAAGAAAGTGAGTGGGAGCACTACAACATTTCTGATAAGTATATGTGGATGACATATTGTTGATTTGAAATAATGTAGAATTTCTGGAAAGCATAAACGGTTGTTTGAAGAGTGATTTTCAAAGGAAGACCTGGATAAAGCTGCTTACATATTGGGCATCAAGATCTATAGAGATAGATCTAGGGAAAACGCCTGATGATACTTTCAAAGAACGCACACCTTGACATGATTTTGAAGGAGTTCAAAATAGATCAGTCAAAGAAGGGATTCTTACCTGAGTTGTAAGGTGTGAAGTTGAGTAAGACTCAAAGCTTGACCACGGCAGAAGAAAGAGGAAGGACGAAGGTCGTCCCCTATGCTTTTGTCATAGGCTCTATACGGTATGCCATGCTGAGTACCGCACCTGATTTGTGCCTTGCCACATGTCTGGCAAGAGGGTACAAAGGTGATCCAGGAGTGGATCACTGTAGAGTGGTCAAAATTATCCTTTGAGGAATAAGGAAATATTTCTCGGTTATGGAGGTGATAAGGAGTTTGACGTTAAGAGTTACGTCGATGCAAGCTTTAACACCTATCCGGATGACTATGAGTAGAAAAACCAGATATGTATAATGGAGCAACCATTTGGAATAGCTCCAAGTGGAACGTGGTAGCAGCATCTATGATATGACATAAAGTTCTGCGAAGTACATGCAGATCTGATTGTTGCAGACCCGTTGACTATAACCTCTCTGACAAGCATAACGTGATCAAACCCAGAACTCATTGAGTGTTAATCACATAATGATGTGAACTGGATTATTGACTCTGGTAAACTCTTGGGTGTTAGTCACATGGCGATGTGACCTATGAGTGTTAATCACATAGCGATGTGAACTAGATTATTGACTCCAGTGCAAGTGGGAGACTGTTGGAAATATGCCCTAGAGGCAATAATAAATTAGTTATTATTATATTTCCTTGTTCATGATAATCGTTTATTATCCATGCTAGAATTGTATTGATAGGAAACTCGGATACATGTGTGGATACATAGACAACGCCATGTCCCTAGTAAGCCTCTAGTTGACTAGCTCGTTGATCAATAGATGGTTACGGTTTTCTGACCATGGACATTGGATGTCGTTGATAACGGGATCACATCATTGGGAGAATGATGTGATGGACAAGACCCAATCCTAAGCCTAGCACAAGATCGTGTAGTTCGTATGCTAAAGCTTTTCTAATGTCAAGTATCATTTCCTTAGACCATGAGATTGTGCAACTCCCAGATACCGTAGGAATGCTTTGGGTGTACCAAACGTCACAACGTAACTGGGTGGCTATAAAGGTGCACTACAGGTATCTCTGAAAGTGTCTGTTGGGTTGGCACGAATCGAGACTAGGATTTGTCACTCTGTGTAATGGAGAGGTATCTCTGGGCCTGCTCGGTAGGACATCATCATAATGTGCACAATGTGACCAAGGGGTTGATCGCAAGATGATGTGTTACGGAACGAGTAAAGGGACTTGCCGGTAACGAGATTGACCAAGGTATTGGGATACCGGCAATCGAATCTCGGGCAAGTATCATACCAATAGACAAAGGGAATTGTATACGGGATTGATTGAATCCTTGACATCGTGGTTCATCCGATGAGATCATCGTAGAACATGTGGGAGCCAACATGGGTATCCAGATCCCGCTGTTGGTTATTTACCAGAGAGATGTCTCGGTCATGTCTGCATGATTCCCGAACCCATAGGGTCTACACACTTAAGGTTCGATGATGCTAGGGTTATAGGGAAAGTATGTATGCGGTTACTGAATGTTGTTCAGAGTCCCGGATGAGATCCCGGACATCATGAGGAGTTTCGGAATGGTCCGGAGGTAAAGATTGATATATAGGAAGTGTGGATTTGGCCACCAGAAGTGTTCCCGGGATCACCGGTAATGTACTGGGACCACCGGAAGGGCTCCGGGGGTCCACCGGGAGGTGCCACCAGCCCCGGAGGCTCTCGTGGGCTAGGAGTGGGAAGGGACCATCCCCTAGGTGGGCTGGGGCGCCTCCCACCAAGGCCCAAGGCGCCCTCAAGAGGAGAGGGGGCAAACCCTAGGGGCAGATGGGCCCTAAGGCCCACCCTAGGTGCGCCCCCCCCTCTCTCCCCCTTGGCCGCTACCCAGATGGGATCTGGGGGCTGCCGCCAACCTAGGGAGGGAACCCTAGGTGGGGGCGCAAACCCTCCCCTCCCCCTATATATAGTGGAGGTTTTGGGACTGCCCAACACACGAGTCTCTTTCTCCCAAGGCGCAGCCCTACCTCTCTCCCTCCTCGTCTCTCGTAGTGCTTGGCGAAGCCCTACAGGAGTACCGCGCTCCTCCACCACCACCACGCTGTCGTGCTGCTACTGGACGGAGTCTTCCTCAACCTCTCCCTCTCTCCTTGCTGGATCAAGGCATGGGAGACGTCACCGGGCTGCACATGTGTTGAACGCGGAGGCGCCGTTGTTCGGCGCTTAGATCAGAATCGACCGCGATCTGAACCGCCACGAGTACGACTAC
Source organism: Triticum aestivum (assembly GCF_018294505.1). Taxonomy (NCBI): domain Eukaryota; kingdom Viridiplantae; phylum Streptophyta; class Magnoliopsida; order Poales; family Poaceae; genus Triticum; species Triticum aestivum. The sequence goes on from NC_057806.1 coordinate 452,923,911, forward strand.
CTCATCCGCGTTCTTGCAATGCTTCCGCTTAGCGATCTACAAGGGTATGCAGATGCACTCCCCTTCCCTTCGTTGCTTGATTACTCTATAGATTGATCTTGGTGATGCGTAGAAAATTTTAAATTTCTACTACGATCCCCAACAGTGCGCCCCTCGCGGCTCCCCTGACGTACTTCTTCCATCTATATATCTCCATATACCCTAAAAACATCCGGCATCACAATAGATCGGGAGTTCCGCCGCCAAAAGCCTCTGTAGCCACCGAAAATCAATCTAGACCCGTTCTGGCACCCTGCCGGAGGGGGCAATCCCTCTTCGGTGGCCATCTTCATCATCCCGGTGCTCTCCATGATGAGGAGGGAGTAGTTCTCCCTCGGGGCTGAGGGTATGTACCAGTATCTATGTGTTTGATCTCTCTCTCTCTCTCTCTCGTGTTCTTGAGGTGATACGATCTTGATGTATCGCGAGGTTTGCTATTATATTTGGATCCTATGATGTTTCTCCTCCCCCTCTACTCTCTTGTAATGGATTGAGTTTCCCCTTTGAAGTAATCTTATCGGATTGAGTCTTTAAATATTTCAGAACACTTGATGTATGTCTTGCCGTGCGTATCTATGGTGACAATGGGATACCACGTGATTCACTTGATGTATGTTTTGGTGATCAACTTGCGGGTTCCGCCCATGAACCTATGCATAGGGGTTGGCACACGTTTTCGTCGTGATTCTCCGGTAGAAACTTTGGGGCACTCTTTGAGGTCCTATGTGTTGGTTGAATAGATGAATCTGAGATTGTGTGATGCATATCGTATAACCTTACCCACGGATACTTGAGGTGACATTGAAGTATCTAGGTGACATTAGGTTTTTGGTTGATTTGTGTCTTAATGTGTTATTCTAGTACGAACTCTAGGGCTGTTTATGACACTTATAGGAATAGCCCAACGGATTGATTGGAAAGAATAACTTTGAGGTGGTCTCGTACCCTACCATAATCTCTTCATTCGTTCTCCGCTATTGGTGACTTTGGAGTGACTCTTTGTTGCATGTTGAGGGATGGTTATGTGATCCAATTATGTTAGTATTGTTGAGGGAATTTGCACTAGTGAAAGTATGAACCCTAGGCCTTGTTTCAACGCATTGCAATACCATTTACGCTCACTTTTATCAATAGTTACCTTGCTGTTTTTATATTTTCAGATTAGAAAAACTATTATCTACCATCCATATACCACTTGTATCACCATCTCTTCGCCCAACTAGTGCACCTATACAATTTACCATTGTATTGGGTGTGTTGGGGACACAAGAGACTCTTTGTTATTTGGTTGCAGGGTTGCTTGAGAGAGACCATCTTCATCCTACGCCTCCTACGGATTGATAAACCTTAGGTCATCCACTTGAGGGAAATTTGCTACTGTCCTACAAACCTCTGCACTTGGAGGCCCAACAACGTCTACAAGAAGAAGGTTGTGTAGTAGACATCATTGAACTATGTGCCTTAAGTCATCGGTATCGGGTGGCCGAACATATGTTCCCTGGAAATTGTCGAGGAAGGCCTCTTCCAAGTCCTCCCAGCTGCCGATGGAGTTCTCAGGCAGACTATTTAGCCAGTGCCGAGCTGGTCCTTCGAGCCATGTGTATGTGAAGAATAAAATCTTCGATCCACACTGCGGGGTCGGTTGTCCCGTCATATGATTCAATATTGACAGGCTTGAACCCCTCGGGGAATTCATGATCCATCACCTCGTCTGTGAAGCAGAGAGGGTGTTCGGCGCCTCTATAGCGGGTCGTGTCACGGCGTATCTCCGATGATGTTCGTCTGTGGTTATCGGCCCGGGTGTGATTAAGTTTGTCACGTCTGAATAGGTAGCTGTCGTCCCGAGTATGGAAACGTCCTCGCGATTCGTATATGGATCTGGTGTGTCCTGCTCTATTGTCCAATTCCTGCCGAAGATCGTATGTATGGTCCCGAGCTGGTCTGTCCCTATTTTCCCGGCGGATCTCGGGTAGGGGGTCCCGAACTGTGCATCTAAGGCAGATGGTAACAGGAGACGGGGGACACGATGTTTACCCAGGTTCGGGCCCTCTCTATGGAGGTAACACCCTACTTCCTGCTTGATTGATCTTGATGAATATGAGTATTACAAGAGTTGATCTACCACGAGATCGTAATGGCTAAACCCTAGAAGTCTAGCCTATGAATATGGTAATGAGTATATGTGGTGTCCTTTCCGGACTATCCCCTTCGGTTTATATAGACACCGAGGGGATCTAGGGTTTACATGGAGTCGGTTACATAAGAAGGAATCTTCGGTCGCCAAGCTTGCCTTCCATGCCAAGTAGAGTCCAATCTAGACACGGTGCGGTCTTCGGCCTTCATGTCTTCACAACCCATCAGCCCGGCCCAAAGGATAACACGCCGGATGCCCGAGGACCCCTTAGTCCAGGACTCCCTCTGTAATATTATTGCGAAGGGAGTTATTCAAGATTTCTTTACTTGTGCCGGTGCTTTTCCCACCATGAGTGGATCTATCCTTCATAAAACTAGTAGTCTCGCAGATGCTATATCTTTGCTCATAGTTGAACTCGAAAGACAATTTTTACATATGCATCCTTCCATACAAAGGATTTTCCTAGAATTTTCTAATATTGAGCATTATTCTGTTAAGCGAGCAGCAACCATCTTTTTAGCTCATGAGTTCAGATTTATAATAAAAGAAGCCAATGAAATTTTTGTGCATTATAGGGTGGATACTGGCAGTCCTCCCATAGAAGCGATCCTTTTTTATCAAGAGGACATTATGCGTTTACGATCTTTAGATCATGTTGTTTTTAATGAAAACCTCAAAAAAAAGGTTCCTACCGATGCTCTTCTTAATAGGATCTCTGAACTTAATGATAATTTTGCCATCCAAAACAATGGGCTAGGTTTTTCCCTTGAACAAAGGCTCATGACTTTTTCCCAAAAGAATGCTTAAAATGATGAATTGATTGTGCAATATGAGGGGCCAAAGGAGGAACCAATACCTCCCGAGCTTGATCTTGGGGACTTTTATCCCATTAACTTTAGCCCTTTTGATTACTTTTGCTTGCCACAAAGAAAACTTGCTGCTGAACGTAGGGAGTATGAGATGAGTTTTCGCGATTTACCTTATCATTATCATGGCAATACCTAGATCTATCTTCGCTTTTATGCCTAGCTAGGGGCGTTAAACGATAGCGCTTGTTGGGAGGCAACCCAATTTTATTTTTATTCCTTGCTTTTTGCTCCTGTTTAGTAATAAATAATTTATTTAGCCTCTGTTTTGGTTGTGTTTTTTGTGTTTAATTAGTGTTTGTGCCAAGTAGAACCGTTGGGAAGACTTGGGGAAAGTCTTTTTAATCTTGCTGTAAAAACAGAAACTTTAGCGCTCACGAGAATTGCTGCAATTATTTATTGGAGAGTGATATTTAGTTAATTATTTTTGAAGATGATTAATAGATAAATTCCTCACGTCCAGAAATTTATTTTAGAATGTTTGGGGTTCCAGAAGTTTGCGTTAGTTACAGATTACTACAGACTGTTCTGTTTTTGACAGATTCTGTTTTTTGTGTGTTGTTTGCTTATATTGATGAATCTATGGCTAGTAAAAGAGTTTATAAACCATAGAGAAGTTAGAATACAGTAGGTTTAACACCAATATAAATAAATAATTAGTTCATTACAGTACCTTGAAGTGGTATTTTGTTTTCTTTCGCTAACGGAGCTCACAAGATTTTTCTGTTAAGTTTTGTGTTGTGAAGTTTTCAAGTTTTGGGTAAAGATTCGATGGATTATGGAACAAGGAGTGGCAAGAGCCTAAGCTTGGGGATGGCCAAGGCACCCCAAGGTAAATCCAAGGACAACCAAGAGCCTAAGCTTGGGGATGCCCTGGAAGGCATCCCCTCTTTTGTCTTCGTTCATCGGTAACTTTACTTGGAGCTATATTTTTATTCGCCACATGATATGTGTTTTGCTTGGAGCGTCTTGTATGATTTGAGTCTTTGCTTTTTAGTCTACCACAATCATCCTTGCTGTACACACCTTTTCAGAGAGACACACATGAATTGGAATTTATTAGAATACTCTATGTGCTTCACTTATATCTTTTGAGCTATATAGTTTTTGCTCTAGTGCTTCACTTATATCTTTTAGAGCATGATGGTGGTTTTATTTTATAGAAATAATTGCTCTCTCATGCTTCACTTATATTACTTTGAGAGTCCTTTAGAACAACATGGTGATACGTCCATTTTGCATCATGCTTTTATATCGATATTTATTGCATTATGGGCTGTTATTACACATCATGTCACAATACTTATGCCTATTCTCTCTTATTTTACAAGGTTTACATAAAGAGGGAGAATGCCGGCAGCTGGGATTCTGGGCTAGAAAAGGAGCTAATATTAGAGACCTATTCTGCACAGCTCCAAAAGTCCTGAAACTTCACGGAAGTCATTTTCAGAATATATATAAAATAATGAGCGCAAGAAGTTCCAGAGGGGCCCACACCCTGCCCACGAGGGTGGGGGCGTGCCCTACCCCCCCTGGGCGCCCCCCCTGTCTCGTGGGTCCCCTGGTGGCCCTCCGATGCCCATCTTCTGCTATATGGAGTCCTTCGATGAGGAAAAAATCATAAGCCATCTTTCCGGATGAGACTTCACCGCCACGAGGCGGAACCTTGGCGGAACCAATCTAGGGCTCTGGCGGAGCTATTCTGCCGGGGAAACTTCCCTCCGGGAGGGGGAAATCATCGCCATTGTCATCGCCAACGATCCTCTCATCGGGACAGGGTCAATCTCCATCAACATCTTCACCAGCACCATCTCATCTCAAACCCTAGTTCATCTCTTGTATCCAATTCTTGTCTCCAAGTCTGGGATTGGTACCTGTGGGTTGCTAGTAGTGTTAATTACTCCTTGTAGTTGATGCTAGTTGGTTTATTTGGTGGAAGATCATATGTTCAGATCCTATATGCATATTAATACCCCTCTGATTATGAACATGAATATGCTTTGTGAGTAGTTACGTTTGTTCCTGAGGACATGGGAGAAGTCTTGCTATTAGTAGTCATGTGAATTTGGTATTCGTTCGATATTTTGATGAGATGTATGTTGTCTCTCCTCTAGTGGTGTTATGTGAACGTCGACTACATGACACTTCACCATTATTTGGGCCTAGAGGAAGGCATTGGGAAGTAATAAGTAGATGATGGGTTGCTAGAGTGACAGAAGCTTAAACCCTAGTTTATGCGTTGCTTCGTAAGGGGCTGATTTGGATCCATATGTTTCATGCTATGGTTAGGTTTACCTTAATACTTTTGTTGTAGTTGCGGATGCTTGCAATAGAGGTTAATCATAAGTGGGATGCTTGTCCAAGTAAGGACAGTACCCAAGCACCGGTCCACCCACATACCAAATTATCAAAGTACCGAACGCGAATCATATGAACGTGATGAAAACTAGCTTGACGATAATTCCCATGTGTCCCCGGGAGCGCTTTTCTCTATATAAGAGTTTGTCCAGGCTTGTCCTTTGCTACAAAAAGGATTGGGCCACCTTGCTGCACTTTATTTACTTTTGTTACTTGTTACTCGTTACAAATTATCCTATCACAAAACTATCTGTTACCTATTATTTCAGTGCTTGCAGAGAATACCTTGCTGAAAACCGCTTATCATTTCCTTCTGCTCCTCGTTGGGTTCGACACTCTTACTTATCGAAAGGACTACGATAGATCCCCTATACTTGTGGGTCATCAAGACTCTTTTCTGGCGCCGTTGCCGGGGAGTGAAGCGCCTTTGGTAGGTGGAATTTGGTAAGGAAAAATTTATATAGTGTGCTGAAATTTACTGTCACTTGTTACTATGGAAAGTAATCCTCTGAGGGGCTTGTTCGGGGTATCTTCACCCCGACCAGTAGAGCAAAGAGTTGCTCCTCAACCTACTGAACCTACTGAAAATGAAAATGTCTGCTTTGAAATTCCTTCGGGTATGTTAGAAAAACTGCTAGCTAATCCTTTTGCAGGAGATGGAACAAAGCATCCTGATGAGCACCTAATATATGTGGATGAAGTTTGTGGATTATTTAAGCTTGCAGGTGTGCCGGAGATGTTATTAAGAAGAAGGTCTTCCCTTTATCTTTGAAGGGAGATGCATTGACATGGTATAGGCTATGTGATGATACGGGGTCATGGAACTACAAACGATTGAAATTGGAATTTCATCAGAAGTTTTATCCTATGCATCTTGTTCATCGTGATCGCAATTATATATATAATTTCTGGCCTCGCGAAGGAGAAAGCATCGCTCAAGCTTGGGGGAGGCTTAAATCAATGTTATATTCATGCCCCAATCATGAGCTCTCAAGAGAAATGATTATTCAAAATTTTTATGCTCGGCTTTCTGATAACAATCGCACCATGCTCGATACTTCTTGTGCTGGCTCTTTTATGATGAAGACTATTGAATTCAAATGGGATTTATTGGAAAGAATTAAACGCAACTCTGAAGATTGGGACCTCGACGAAGGTAAGGAGTCAGGTATGACACCTAAGTATGATTGTGTTAAATCTTTTATGGATACCGATGTTTTCCGTAAATTTAGCACTAAATATGGACTTGACTCTGAGATAGTAGCCTCTTTCTGTGAATCTTTTGCTGCTCATATCGATCTCCCTAAGGAGAAGTGGTTTAAATATCATCCTCCCATAGAAGTAAAAGTAGCTGCACCTATTAAAGTTGAAGAAAAGACTATCACTTATAATGATCCTATTGTTCCTACTTCTTATGTTGAGAAACCACCTTTCCCTGTTAGGATAAAGGATCATGCTAAAGCTTCAACTGTGGTTCGTAAAAGCAATATTAGAACTTATACACCTCCTGATCAAATTAAAGTTGAACCTAATGTTGCTATTGTTAAAGATCTCTTGGCTGATAATATTGATAGGCATGTTATTCATTTATGTAATGAAACCGCTAGAATTGCCAAACCTTGTGCTAAAGATAAACATAGACCTGTGGTAGGCACGTCTGTTATTTCTGTTAAAATAGGAGATCATTGTAATCATGGCTTATGTGATATGGGTGCTAGTGCTAGTGCAATACCTTTTGACTTATACAAAGAAATTATGCATGACATTGCACCCGTTGAGTTAGAAGATATTGATGTCACAATTAAACTTGCCAATATAGATACTATTTCACCAATGGGAATTGTTAGAGATGTTGAAGTCTTATGTGGGAAAACTAAATATCCTGCTGATTTTCTTGTTCTTGGCTCCCCACAAGATAGCTTTTGTCCCATTATTTTCGGTAGGCCCTTCTTGAACACTGTTAATGCTAAGATAGACTGCGAAAAGGATGTTGTTACTATTGGTTTGGGTGATATGTCTCATGAGTTAAACTTTTCTAAATTTCGTAGACAACACCGTGAAGAGGAATTGCCTAGTAAAGATGAAATTATTGGTCTTGCTTCTATTGTCGTTCCTCCTAGTGATCATTTAGAACAATATTTGCTAGACCATGAAAATGATATGTTTATGAATGAAAGAAGGGAAATAGATGAAGTATTCTTTAAATAGGAACCCATCTTGAAACACAATTTGCCTGTTGAAATCCTAGGGGATCCTCCTCCACCCAAGGGTGATCCCGTGTTTGAGCTTAAACCGTTACCTGATACTCTTAAATATGTGTATCTTGATGAAAAGAAGATATATCATGTTATTATTAGTGCTAACCTTTCAGAGCATGAAGAAGAGAGATTATTGAAAACTCTGAGGAAGCACCGCGCTGCTATTTGGATATACTCTTGATGATCTTAAGGGCATTAGTCCCACTCTATGTCAACATAAAATAAATTTGGAGAAAGATGCCAAACCAGTTTGTGATCACCAAGGACGGCTGAATCCTAAGATGAAAGAAGTGGTAAGAAAGGAAATACTAAAGCTTCTGGAGGCAGGTATTATTTATCCTGTTGCTGATAGTCAGTGGGTAAGTCCTGTCCATTGTGTCCCTAAGAAGGGAGGTATTACTGTTGTTCCTAATGATAAAGATGAATTGATTCCGCAAAGAATTATTATAGGTTATAGGATGGTAATTGATTTCCGCAAATTAAATAAGGATACTAAAAAAGATCATTACCCCTTACCTTTTATTGATCAAATGCTAGAAATATTATCCCAAACATACACATTTTTGCTTTCTAGATGGTTATTCTGGTTTCTCTCAAATACCTGTGTCAGCTGATGATCAATCTAAGACCACTTTTACTTGCCCGTTCGGTACTTTTCCTTATAGACGTATGCCTTTTGGTTTATGTAATGCACCTGCTACCTTCCAAAGATGCATGATGGCTATATTCTCTGACTTTTGTGAAAAGATTTGTGAGGTTTTCATGGACGATTTCTCCGTCTATGGATCCTCTTTTGATGATTGCTTGAGCAACCTTGATCGAGTTTTGCAGAGATGTGAAGAAACTAATCTTGTCTTGAATTGGGAAAAGTGCCACTTTATGGTTAATGAAGGTATTGTCTTGGGGCATAAAGTTTCTGAAAGAGGTATTGAAGTTGATAAAGCCAAGTTTGATGCTATTGAAAAGATGCCATGTCCTAAGGACATCAAAGGTATAAGAAGTTTCCTTGGTCATGCCGGTTTTTATAGGAGGTTCATTAAGGACTTCCCAAAAATTTCTCGGCCTCTGACTAATTTATTACAAAAAGATATACCATTTGTCTTTGATGATGATTGTGTAGAAGCATTTGAAATACTTAAGAAAGCATTGATCTCTGCACCGAATGTTCAGCCACCTAATTGGAATTTACCCTTTGAAATTATGTGTGATGCTAGTGATTATGCTGTAGGTGATGTTCTAGGGCAAAGAGTTGATAAGAAATTAAATGTTATTCAATATGCTAGTAAAACTCTAGACAATGCTCAGAGAAATTATGCTACTACTGAAAAGGAATTCCTAGCAGTTGTATTTGCTTGTGATAAGTTTAGACCATATATTGTCGATTCTAAATTAACGATTCACACGGATCATGCTGCTATTAAATACCTTATGGAAAAGAAAGATACTAAACCTAGACTTATTAGATGGGTTCTCCTGCTACAAGAATTTGATTTGCATATTGTTGATAGAAAGGGAGCTGAGAACCCCGTTTCAGACAACTTGTCTAGGTTAGAAAATGTGCTTGATGACCCACTACCTATTGATGATAGCTTTCCAATGAAGAATTAAATGTCATAAATGCTTCTCGTACTACTCCATGGTATGCTGATTATGCTAATTATATTGTTGCTAAATTTATACCACCTAGTTTCACATACCAACAAAAGAAAAAGTTTTTCTATGATTTGAGGCATTACTTTTGGGATGACCCACATCTTTATAAAGAAGGAGTAGATGGTGTTATTAGACGTTGTGTAACTGGGCATGAACAGGAACAGATCCTACGCAAGTGTCATTCCGAGGCTTATGGAGGACACCACGCTGGAGATAGAACTGCACATAAGGTATTGCAATCCGGTTTTTATTGGCCTACTCTCTTCAAGGATGCTCGTAAGTTTGTTTTATCTTGTGATGAATGTCAAAGAATTGGTAATATTAGTAGACATCAAGAAATGCATATGAATTATTCACTTGTTATTGAACCATTTGATGTTTGGGGCTTCGATTATATGGGACCTTTTCCTGCCTCTAACGGTTACACACATATTTTGGTCGTTGCTGATTACGTTACTAAGTGGGTAGAAGCTATTCCAACTAGTAGTGCTGATCATAACACTTCTATTAAGTGCTTAAAGAAGTTATTTTTCCGAGGTTTGGAGTCCCTAGATATTTAATGACTGATGGTGGTTCACATTTTATTCACGGTGCTTTCCGTAAAATGCTTGCTAAGTATGATGTTAATCATAGAATTGCATCTCCTTATCACCCTCAGTCTAGTGGTCAAGTAGAATTGAGCAATAGAGAGCTCAAATTAATTTTGCAGAAGACTGTCAATAGATCTAGAAAAAATTGGTCCAAGAAACTTGATGATGCATTATGGGCCTATAGAACTGCATATAAAAATCCTATGGGTATGTCTCCGTATAAAATGGTTTATGGAAAAGCATGTCACTTACCTCTCGAACTAGAACATAAGGCTTATTGGGCTATTAAAGAGCTTAACTATGATTTCAAACTTGCTGGTGAGAAGAGGTTATTTGACATTAGCTCACTTGATGAATGGAGAACCCAAGCCTACGAAAATGCCAAGTTGTTTAAAGAAAAAGTCAAAAGATGGCATGACAAAAGAATACAAAAGCGTGAGTTTAATGTAGGTGATTATGTATTATTATACAACTCTCGTTTAAGATGTTTTGCAAGAAAACTTCTCTCTAAATGGGAAGGTCCTTACGTTATCGAGGAGGTCTATCATTCTGGTGCCATAAAAATCAACAACTTCGAAGGCACAAATACGAAGGTGGTGAACGGTCGAAGAATCAAACATTATATCTCAGGTAATCCTATAAATGTTGAAACCAATGTTATTGAAACCGTAACCCCGGAGGAATACATAAGGGACACTTTCCGGAACGTTTTAGACTCTGAAAAGGAATAGGTATGTGGTACGGTAAGTAAACCGACTCCAAAACAGTTCTAATGGCAATTTTCTTCCATTTTGGAATATTTAGAAAATAGAAAAATAAGAAGCAGTCCGGGAAGGACACGAGGGTGGAGGGCGCGCCCTACCCCCCTGGGCGCGGCCCCTACCTCGTGGGCACCTCATGTGCTCCCCGGACTCCGTTTTCTTACACATCACGTATTTTGGTCGGTAAAAATTCATTATATAACCTCCCGAAGGTTTTGACCACCGTATCATGCAAAAATCTCATGTTCTTGTTTCGAGCTGTTTTCTGCCAGGGTTGTCAAAGCCAAGCATCATGTCGTCTCCCTCCTCCTCCAACAATAAGGGAAACGATGCTTGGCTAATGAATATAGAGCTGAAGAGAGAAGAACCCATGGAGATCAACAAGGATGAAGGGATCAAGAAGGCCACGGAGGACCAAGTTCCGGCAACAGAAGACATCCTTCAACTTGATCACAATCTTCTTACCCCAACTGAGATCGAAGCTTTCAAGATGATTGAGCTATCTTGTATACAAAACAAGTATCTCACACGTGAAAATATTTTGTCGAAGGAGCATATCATCGCACTCAAGGGCATTATCCGCAAGTTGGAAGACCTCCTACGCTCGATGTGTGACTACCCTTCATCACCACCATCTTCTTCACCAACAAAGGAGACATAATCACATGGCTATGGGCACTCCGCTTGGAAACTGCCAAGCTTGGGGGAGTGCCCCGGTATCGTATCACCATCACTTTTATTTTTATCGTTTTTCTTAGTTCGATCCTTTTGATAATATTTTGATCTAGTAGAATAAAAGTTCTTAGTATGATTTAGTTGTGAGTTTTTCTTTATGGTCCTTCTATGTAATCGAGTCCGTGAGCTATATATAATAAAGATTAGTGTTGAGTCAAGGGCTTGATTATTTTGCCATGATATTGAGTGAATAAAATAAAAGAGATCATATGGATCTTATGGAGAGTAATGAGCTCACATAGAAAAACTATGATGAATAAAAGCTGTTGAGAGTTGACAAACATAGTTTTGGTCATCGTTGCAATTAATAGGAAGTAATAAAGAAAGAGAGGTCTTCACATATAAATATACTATCTTGGACATATTTTATGATTGTGAGCACTCACTAAAATATGACATGCTAAAGAGTTGACGTTGGACAAGGAAGACAACGTAATGGGTTATGTTTTCTTACATCTGAGATAAATTATATTGTCATGGATCATCCAACATGGTTGAGCTTGCCTTTCCCTCTCATGTTAGCCAATTCTTTGCACCAAGTAGAGATACTACTTGTGCTTCCAAATATCCCTAAACCCAGTTTTGCCATGAGAGTCCACCATACCTACCTATGGATTGAGTAAGATCCTCCAAGTAAGTTGTCATCAGTGCAAGCAATAAAAATTGCTCTCTAAATATGTATGACTTATTAGTGTGGGATAAAATAAGCTTTATACGATCATGTGATATGGAAGAAATAAAAGCGACGAATAGCATAATAAAGGTCCATATCACAAGTGGCAATATAAAGTGACGTTCTTTCGCATTAAGATTTTGTGCATCCAACCATAAAACCGCATGACAACCTCTACTTCCCTCTGCGAAGGGCTATCTTTTAATTTTATCTCCTTCCTTACATAAGAGTCATGGTGATCTTCACCCTTCCTTTTTTACATTTTATCTTTTGGCAAGCACAACATGTTGGAAAGATCCTGGTATATATGGCTAACTGGATGTGAGTTTTCATGAACTATTATTGTTGACATTACCCTTGAGGTAAAACATTGGGAGGCAAAACTATACGCCCCTATCTTTATCTGTGTCCAATTAAAACTCCATACCCATAAGTATTGCATGAGTGTTAGCAATTGTGAAAGACTATATGATAGTTGAGTATGTGGACTTGCTGAAAAGCTCTTATATATTGACTCTTTCCTATGTTATGATAAATTGCAATTGCTCCAATGACTGAGATTATAGTTTGTTAGTTTTCAATGAAGTTTATGATTCATACTTGAAATTGTGATTGAATTGTTACTCTAGCATAAGAGATCATATGACAAGAATTATATAAGGTGTTGTTCTAAGAATGATCATGATGCCCTCGTGTCCGTATTTTATTTTTATTGACACCTCTATCTCTAAACATGTGGACATATTTTTTGATTTCAGCTTTCGCTTGAGGACAAGAGAGGTCTAAGCTTGGGGGAGTTGATACGTCCATTTTGCATCATGCTTTTATATCAATATTTATTGCATTATGGGTTGTTATTACACATTATGTCACAATACTTATGCATATTCTCTCTTATTTTACAAGGTTTACATAAAGAGGGAGAATGCCGGCAGCTGGGATTCTGGGCTGGAAAAGGAGCAAATATTAGAGACCTATTCTGCACAGCTCCAAAAGTCCTGAAACTTCATGGAAGTCATTTTCAGAATATATAAAAAATAATGAGCACAAGAAGTTCCAGAGGGGGGCCACACCCTGCCCACGAGGGTGGGGGCGCTCCCTAACCCCCTGGGCGCGCCCCCTGCCTCGTGGGTCCCCTGGTGGCCCTCCGATGCCCATCTTCTGCTATATGGAGTCTTTCGATGAGGAAAAAAATCATAAGCCATCTTTCCAGATGAGACTCCACCGCCACGAGGCGGAACCTTGGCGGAACCAATCTAGGGCTCTGGCGGAGCTGTTCTGCCGGGGAAATTTCCCTTCGGGAGGGGGAACTCATCGCCAACGATCCTCTCATAGGGAGGGGGTCAATCTCCATCAACATCTTCGCTAGCACCATCTCATCTCAAACCCTAGTTCATCTCTTGTATCCAATTCTTGTCTCCAAGTCTGGGATTGGTACTTGTGGGTTGCTAGTAGTGTTAATTACTCCTTGTAGTTGATGCTAGTTGGTTTATTTGGTGGAAGATCATATGTTCAGATCCTATATGCATATTAAGACCCCTCTGATTATGAACATGAATATGCTTTGTGAGTAGTTACGTTTGTTCCTGAGGACATGGGAGAAGTCTTGCTATTAGTAGTCATGTGAATTTGGTATTCGTTCGATATTTTGATGAGATGTATGTTGTCTCTCCTCTAGTGGTGTTATGTGAACGTCGACTACATGACACTTCACCATTATTTGGGCCTAGAGGAAGGCATTGGGAAGTAATAAGTAGATGATGGGTTGCTAGAGTGACAGAAGCTTAAACCCTAGTTTATGTGTTGCTTCGTAAGGGGCTGATTTGGATCCATATGTTTCATGCTATGGTTAGGTTTACCTTAGTACTTTTGTTGTAGTTGCGGATGCTTGCAATAGAGGTCAATCATAAGTGGGATGCTTGTCCAAGTAAGGACAGTACCCAAGCACCGGTCCACCCACATACCAAATTATCAAAGCACCGAACGTGAGTCATATGAACGTGATGAAAACTAGCTTGACGATAATTCCCATGTGTCCTCGGGAGTACTTTTCTCTATATAAGAGTTTGTCCAGGCTTGTCCTTTGCTACAAAAAGGATTGGGCCACCTTGCTGCACTTTATTTACTTTTGCTACTTGTTACTCGTTACAAATTATCCTATCGCAAAACTATCTGTTACCTATTATTTTAGTGCTTGCAGAGAATACCTTGCTGAAAACCGCTTATCATTTCCTTATGCTCCTCGTTGGGTTCGACACTCTTACTTATCGAAAGGACTATGATAGATCCCCTATACTTGTGGGTCATCACATGGCAATTTGCTTTTAGGCATTATAAAAACTTTCATATAAGTGCATTGAATACTAAGAGAAGTTTGATACTTGATGATTGTTTTGAGATATGGAGATGGTGATATTAGAGTCATGCTAGTTGAGTAGTTGTGAATTTGAGAAATACTTGTGTTGAAGTTTGTGATTCCCGTAGCATGCACGTATGGTGAACCGTTATGTGGTGAAGTCGGAGCATGATTTATTTATTTATTGCCTTCCTTATGAGTGGCGGTCGGGGACGAGAGATGGTCTTTTCCTACCAATCTATCCCCTTAGTAGGATGCGCGTAGTACTTTGTTTCGATAACTAATATATTTTTGCAATAAGTATGTGAGTTCTTTATGACTAATGTTGAGTCCATGGATTATACGCACCCTCACCCTTCCACATTTGCTAGCCTCTCTAGTACCGCGCAACTTTCGTCGGTACCATAAACCCACCATATACCTTCCTCAAAACAGCCACCATACCTACCTATTATGGTATTTCCATGGCCATTCCGAGATATATTGCCATGCAACTTTCCACCATTACGTTTACTATGACACGCTCCATCATTGCCATATTGCTTTGCATGATCATGTAGTTGACATCGTATTTGTGGCAAAGCCACCATTCATAATTCTCTCATACATGTCACTCTTGATTCATTGCATATCCCGGTATACCGTCGGAGGCATTCACATAGAGTCATATTTTGTTCTTAGTATTGAGTTGTAATTCTTGAGTTGTAAGTACAAAGAAGTGTGATGATCATCATTATTAGAGCATTGTCCCAGTGAGGAAAGGATGATGGAGACTATGATTCCCCCACAAGTCGGGATGGGACTCCGAACGAAAAATAAAAAAATAAAAAAAGAAAGAAAAGAGTCCAAAAAAAAAGAAAGAAGGCCCAAATAAAAAAATGAGAGAAAAAGAGAGAAGGGACAATGTTACTATCCTTTGTCCACACTTGTGCTTCAAAGTAGCACCATGATCTTCATGATAGAGAGTTTCCTATGTTGTCACTTTCATAAACTAGTGGGAATTTTACATTATAGAACTTGGCTTGTATATTCCAATCATGGGCTTCCTCAAATTGCCCTAGGTCTTTGTGAGCAAGCAAGATGGATGCAAACGCACTTAGTTTCTTTTGTTGAGCTTTCATACACTTATGGCTCTAGTGCATCCGTTGCATGGCAATCCTACTCACTCACATTGATATCTATTAATGGGCATCTCCATAGCCCGTTGATACGCCTAGTTGATGTGAGACTATCTTCTCCTTTTTGTCTTCTCCACAACCACCATTCTATTCCACCATAGTGCTATATCCATGGCTCATGCTCATATATTGCGTTAAGATTGAAAAAGTTTGAGAACATCAAAAGTATGAAACAATTGCTTGGCTTGTCATCGGGGTTGTGCATGATTTAAATATTTTATGTGATGAAGATAGAGCATAGCCAGACTATATGATTTTGTAGGGATAGCTTTCTTTGGCCATGTTATTTTGAGAAGACATGATTACTTTGTTAGTATGCTTGAAGTATTATAATTTTTTATGTCAATATTAAACTTTTATCTTGAATCTTTTGGATCTAAACATTCATGCCACAATAAAGAAAAATTACATTGAGAAATATGTTAGGAAGCATTCCACATCAAAAATTATGTTTTTATCATTTACCTACTCGAGGACGAGCAGGAATTAAGCTTGGGGATGCTGATACGTCTCCAATGTATCTATACTTTTTTATTGTTCCATGCTATTATATTATCTGTTTTGGATGTTTATGGGCTTTATTATACACTTTTATATTATTGTTGGGACTAACCTATTAACCGGAGGCCCAACCCAAATTGTTGATTTTTTGCCTATTTTAGTGTTTCGCCAAAAAGGAATATCAAA
The DNA here is from genome assembly GCF_018294505.1 of Triticum aestivum. Taxonomy (NCBI): domain Eukaryota; kingdom Viridiplantae; phylum Streptophyta; class Magnoliopsida; order Poales; family Poaceae; genus Triticum; species Triticum aestivum. The sequence continues at coordinate 452,940,199 of NC_057806.1, forward strand.
TGGAATGAAACCTTCGGGAGCGTTATTTTTGGAACAAACGTGATCCAGGGGACTTGGAGTGGAGGTCAAGAAATCAACGAGGCAGCCATGAGGCAGGGGGCGCCCACCCCCTGGGCACGCCCTCCACCCTCGTGGGCCCCTCGTTGCTCCACCGACCTACTTCTTCCTCCTATATATATCTACGTACGCCGCAAACATCCAGGAGCACCATGAAACCGTATTTCCACCGCCGCAACCTTCTGTACCCAAGAGATCCCATCTTGGGGCCTTTTCCGGAGCTCCGCCGGAGGGGGCATTGATCACGGAGGGCCTCTACATCAACTCCATGGCCCCTTCGATGATGTGTGAGTAGTTTACTTCAGACCTTCGGGTCCATAGCTAGTAGCTAGATGGCTTTTTCTCTCTCTTTGGATCTCAATACAAAGTTCTCCTTGATTCTCTTGGAGATCTATTCGATGTAATCTTCTTTTACGGTGTGTTTGTCGAGATCCGATGAATTGTGGGTTTATGATCAAGTTTATCTATTAACAATATTTGAATCTCCTCTGAATTCTTTTATGTATGATTGGTTTATCTTTGCAAGTGTCTTCGAATTATCAGTTTGGTTTGGCCTACTAGATCGATCTTTCTTGCAACGGGAGAAGTGCTTATCTTTGGGTTCAATCTTGCGGTGCTCGATCCCAGTGACAGAAAGGGAAACGACACGTATTGTATTGTTGCTATCGAGGATAAAAAGATGGGGTTTACATCATATTGCATGAGTTTATCCCTCTACATCATGTCATCTTGCTTAAGGCGTTACTTTGTTCTTATGAACTTAATACTCTAGATGCATGCTGGATAGCGGTCGATGTGTGGAGTAATAGTAGTAGATGCAGAATCGTTTCGGTCTACTTGTCACGGACGTGATGCCTATATACATGATCATGCCTAGATATTCTCATAATTATTCGCTTTTCTATCAATTGCTCGACAGTAATTTGTTCACCCACCGTAATACTTATGCTATCTTGAGAGAAGCCACTAGTGAAACCTATGGCCCCGGGTCTATTCTCCATCATACAAGTTTCCCATCTACTTTATATTGCAATCTTTACTTTCAATCTATATCATAAAAATACCAAAAATATTTATCTTATTATTATCATCTCTATCAGATCTCACTCTTGCAAGTGGCCGTAAAGGGATTGACAGCCCCTTTATCGCGGTGGTTGCGAGGCTCTTATTTGTGTGTGTAGGTACGAGGTTACTCACGCGTGCTCTCCTACTGGATTGATACCTTGGTTCTCAAAAACTGAGGGAAATACTTACGCTGATTTACTGCATCACCCTTTCCTCTTCAAGGGAAAACCAACGCAGTGCTCAAGAGGTAGAAATGCAGAGAACTTTGATTGAGATGGCAATATGATCTAGTGTTTGTATGTTAATCCCCTAACGAATTGACACCGTTGCCATCAAATGTACCACGCCACCATGTGATCAGTTCTACCTTTGGAAGCTCGGCCGCTATCCTTTGTATCCTACTTAGAGTCTCCATGGCTACTGATCTTGAGTGATCTTCCACTACAGCTCAACAAATATCATCTTTTAACCTAAGATCTAACAAAAATTCCATTGCACAAGGACAGACAAAGAGACAATGTTGGATATCCTTCATACCTATCCGGCAGTGTGGGCGTTGAGCACTTACTGCAGCCTGCTAGAGTTCCAAAGTATGGCCCGGTGTGGTTATAAATTATTTCAAAAGGTAGAAGCTCTATGGCCCACTTGGCTATACGCCCCGTTGCATCCCTGTTGTTAACTATGTCACTTAACGGGACGTGGGATGCCACGGTTACCGAACACTCCTGAAAGTAGTGCTGAAGTTTCTGTGATGCCATGAAAACAACATAGGCTATCTTTTGATAGTGAGGACACCGAGATTTGCACGACATTAAGACTTCGGAGACATAGTAGACAAGTCACTGAACCTGGAATTTGTGGCCCTCCATGTCTTGCTCCACCACGAGAATTGCACAAACAAACTGATTTGTGGCCGAGATGTATAGTATCATCGGCTCACATATTCCTAGTGCCACCAGAACTGGATTTGTGGCGAGGAGGGCTTTAATGTCTTCCAGGGCCGCTGCTACCTCTTCAGTCCATTTAAATGTTTTGGTTTGCTTTAATAGCTTGTATAAGGGCAGAGCCTTCTCGCCGAGTCATGATATGAAGCGACTCAAGGCTGCCACACAGCCCGCTAATTTTTGTACATGTTTGAGCTCAGTTGGGACTCCATATGGTCCAAGGCTTGGATTTTGGCTGGGTTGGCTTCTATTCCTCGGCTGGACACGATGAAACCGAGGAGTTTGCTAGCTGGGACTCCGAAGATGCATTTCTTCGAATTAAGTTTGATTTGATATTCTCGTAAGTTGGCAAACGTGTCGCAGAGGTTGTCCACCAACTATCCGACATGATTAGTTTTGACAACCACGTCGTCGCGACATAGGCCTCGACGGTTTTTCTGATATGTTTCTCCAGACATGTTTGAATCATGTGTTGGTAGGTGGCACCAGGGTTCTTTAGTCCGAAGGGCATCATGTTGAAGTAGAATGGCCCGTATGGTGTAATGAAGGCGGTGGCTTCTTGGTCGGCCTCCTGCATCTTTCTTTGATGGTAGCCCGAATAGACGTCTAGGAAGCATAACACATCGTGGCCTGCCATGGCGTCTACAATGTGGTCGACGCGGGGTAGGGTGATAACCCACAAGTATAGGGGATCGCAACAGTTTTCGAGGGTAGAGTATTCAACCCAAATTTATTGATTCGACACAAGGGGAGCCAAAGAATATTCTAAAGTATTAGCAGTTGAGTTGTCAATTCAATCACACCTGAAAGACTTAATATCTGCAGCAAAGTATTTAGTAGCAAAGTAGTATGGAAGTAACGGTAACGGTGGCAAAAGTAACAATAGTAGTTTTTGTAGCAATCGTAACAGTTGCAACGGAAAAGTAACTAAGCAAAGATAAATATGTGAAAAGCTCGTAGGCAATGGATCAATGATGGATAATTATGTCAGATGCGATTCCTCATGCAACAGTTATAACATAGGGTGACACAGAACTAGCTCCAGTTCATCAATGTAATGTAGGCATGTATTCCGAATATAGTCATACGTGCTTATGGAAAAGAACTTGCATGACATATTTTGTCCTACCCTCCCGTGGTAGCGGGGTCCTATTGGAAACTAAGGGATATTAAGGCCTCCTTTTAATAGAGTACCAGCCAAAGACTTAACACTTTGTGAATACATGAACTCCTCAAACTACGGTCATCACCGGGAGTGGTCCCGATTATTGTCACTTCGGGGTTGCCGGATCATAACACATAGTAGGTGACTATTGAATTGCAAGATAGGATCAAGAACCCACATATATTCATGAAAACATAATAGGTTCAAATCTGAAATCATGGCACTCGGGCCCTAGTGACAAGCATTAAGCATAGCAAAGTCATAGCAACATCAATCTTAGAACATAATGGATACTAGGGATCAAACCCTAACAAAACTAACTCAATTACATGGTAAATCTCATCCAACCCATCACCGTCCAGCAAGCCTATGATGGGATTACTCACGCACGGTGGAGAGCATCATGAAATTGGTGATGGCGGATGGTTGATGATGACAATGGCGACGGATTCCCCTCTCCGGAGCCCCGAACGGACACCAGATTAGCCCTCCCAAGGAACATTAGGGCTTGGCGGCGGCTCCGTATCGTAAAACGCGATGAATCCTTCTCTTTGATTTTTTTTCTCCCCGAAAGAGAATATATGGAGTTGGGGTTGAGGTTGGTGGAGTCCCAGGGGGGCCACGAGGCAGGGGGCGCCCTGCACCCTCGTGGATAGGGTGTGGGACCCTCATGCTGATTCTTTTGCTAGTATTTTTCATTAATTTCAAAACGTGTCTCCGTGGATTTTCAGGTCATTCTGACAACTTTTATTTCTGCACAAAAATAATAGCATGGCAGTTCTGCTGAAAAACAACGTCAGTCCGTGTTAGTTCCATTCAAATCATGCAAGTTAGAGTCCAAAACAAGGGCAAAAGTGTTTGTAAAAGTAGATACGTTGGAGACGTATCAACTCCTCCAAGCTTAAACCTTTGCTTGTCCTCAAGCAATTCAGTTGACAAACTGAAAGTGATAAAGAAAAACTTTTACAAACTCTGCTTGATCTTGTTGTTGCAAATATGTAAATCCAACATTCAAGTTTTCAGCAAAGATTATGAACTAACCATATTCACAATAACATTTAGGTCTCATGTTTACTCATATCAATGGCATAATCAATTAGCGAGCAATAATAATAAATCGCGGATGACAACATTTTCCCAAAACAATCATAACATGGTATAACAAGATGGTATCTCGCTAGCCCTTTCTGAGACCGCAAAACATAAATGCAGAGCACCCCTGAAGATCAAGGACTGACTAGACATTGTAATTCATGGTAAAAGAGATCCAGTCACAGTCATACTCAATGTAAATTAATAGCAATGCATGCGAATGATAGCGGTGCTCTCCAACTGGTGCTTTTTAATAAGAGGATGATGACTCAACATAAAAGTAAATAGATAGGCCCTTTGCAGAGGGAAGCAGGGATTTGCAGAGGTGCCAGAGCTCGAGTTTTGAAACAGAGATAAATAATATTTCGAGTGGCATACTTTCATTGTCAACATAACAACCAAGAGATCTTGATATCTTCCATGCTACACACATTATAGGCGGTTCCCAAACAGAATGGTAAAATTTATACTCCCCCACCACCAACAAACATCAATCCATGGCTTGTCCGAAACAACGGGCGTTGTCCAACTAACAACAATCCTGGGGGAGTTTTGTTTGCAATTATTTTGAATTGATTTGAGCATGGGACTGGGCATCCCGGTTACCGGCCATTTTCTCGTGAATGATGAGCGGAGTCCACTCATTGTGAGAATAACCCACCTAGCATGGAAGATATAGAAAACCCTAGTTGATACATGAGTTATTCGAGCATACAAAACAGAATTTCATTTGAAGGTTTAGAGTTTGGCACATACAAATTTACATGGAACGGTAGGTAAATATCGCATATAGGAAGGTATGGTGGACTCATATGGAATAACTTTGGGGTTTATGGAAGCGGATGCACAAGCAGTATTCCTACTTAGTACAAGTGAAGGCTAGAAAGAGACTCGGAAGCGACCAACTAGAGAGCGACAACAGTCATGAACATGCATTAAGATTAATCAACAATGAGTGCAAGCATGAGTAGGATATAAATCACCGTGAACATAAATATCGTGGAGGCTATGTTGATTTTGTTTCAACTACATGCATGAACGTGTGCCAAGTCAAGCCACTTGAATCGTTCAAAGGAGGATACCACCCTATCATACCACATCACAACCATTTTAATAGCATGTTGGCACACAAGGTAAACCATTATAAACTCCTAGCTAATTAAGCATGGCATGAGCAACTATAATCTCTAATTGTCATTGCAAACATGTTTCATTCATAATAGGATGAATCAGGAACAATGAACTAATCATATTTACAAAAACAAGATAGGTCGAGTTCATACCAGCTTCTCTCATCTCACTCAGTCCATCATATATCATCATTATTGCCTTTCACTCGCACGACCGAACGGCGTGGATAATAATAATGTGCACGTGCATTGGACTAAGTTGGAATCTGCAAGCATTTAATACAAGGGAGAAGACAAGGTAATATGGGCTCTTGGTTAAATCAACAATAATGCATATGAGAGCCACTCGACATTTTCATCATGGTCTTCTCCTCTCGACCCCCAAAGAATAAGAAAAGAAATAAAACTATTTACACGGGAAAGCTCCCAACAAGCAAAAGAAGAACAAGAAATCCTTTTGGGTTTTCTTTTAATTACTACTACTACATGCACGGAAAGTAAACTAGCTAAAAGCTATAACTTATTTTTTTTGTTTTTTCTTAAGGTTTTTCAAACACACAAGAATAAGGCTTAGAAAAGAAAATAAACTACCATGGATAGTACAATGAAAAAGTATGAGCACCGACAACTAGAATGATTGTGTGAACATGAATGTAATGTCGGTGAGAAATACGTTCTCCCCCAAGCTTAGGCTTCTGGCCTAAGTTGGTCTATGGCCACTGCTGGCCTGGCGGATATCCAAAGTCGTAGCTGGGGTTGTACTGAGATGCAGCAGCTACTGCCTGAAGAGCTGCAGCTTGGAGGCGAGCTGCCTTCGTCCACCTCTCATACTCGTTCGCCACCCCCTGGTTATAACATATCTCCTTTTTGCCTGAAAGTTAAACAAAGTAGGAGCGGGGAGGGCAACATGGACAGTGCACTGTCAGTCAAATATTAGTCGGTACTGGAGGAACTTTTTATTCCTCTCAAGAAACTGATGGCGAACCATAGCACTATAATCTAGATAAGCAGGAGGTAACTCCATATCATTTACATGTATGGGTACACCAAGATAATTAGCTACACGAGTTGCATAAATTCCACCAAACAAATCTCCACTTATACCGCTAAGATGCAACCTTCGTGCCACAATGGCCCCCAAATTATATTGTTTATCGCCTAATACCGTACTCTTGAGGACACAAAGATCTAGAATGCACATGTGACAAGCCTCATCTTTACCGTTAATGCATCTACCTATAAAGAGAGCAAAATAATGTATGAAAGGGAAATGAATGCTCCCTATGATAGCTTGTGTGATTTCCCTATATTCCCCCAAAGTGATACTAGCAAGAAAGTCTTTATATTCAGAATTGCGAGGTTCACTAACATTGCCCCACTGCGGGAGTTTACAAGCAGTATTAAAATCTTCTAGGTCCATGGTATATGATTTATCATAAAGATCAAATAAAACAGTGTGAGAATTGCGCGAGGATGTAAATTTAAACCTCCTCACAAAGGAATCAGTTAGGTAGTGGTACTTTAGGCACTTATCTGACACGAAGTCCTCAAGATCAGCATTACACACATACGCGTCAAATTCATCCTTGATGCCTGCCTAGACCATAAACTCCTCTGGCGGCCATTCACAAGGCCGCACTTGAGCTTCCCTCGGTGGTTCATCGTCCGACTCACGTATCGCGAGCCTTGGTCCTTGCTTCCTTGAGGAACCACCTTGGTACATTTTCCTATGCATTTTTTTTCTCTGAATTTTTTTTGAAATTTTAGTGACTCAAAATAAAAGTGAACCAAACTCAACAAGATTGATAGCAACTACTCCCACAAGTGTCTAGAGGCTATATCATGCATTAAAACTACTTTGGACCATATAAATTTGACATGCAAGCTCAAGAACATGGTCACCTTAGCAGCAAAAAATTGCAATAAATAAAACACTAGAACAAAAACTAATTGGACCATTGGAGGAGTCACATATCGAAGAACAATCTCCCCAAATAGTTTTGTGAATGGAGCTTTGAGCAGAGAGATCGAAAATGGCAGCAAGATGAGCTAGAACACGGGTTTGAGCTATGAGAGGATTTTTCTGGAGGAAGACGAAGTGAGCGGGTGCTGGAATAAGTGGATGCGGTCCATGTGGGGCCCACGAGGCAGAGGGCGCGCCCTAGGGGGTGGGCACGCCCTGTGCCCTCGTGGCCAATGGTGGGGCCCCTGGTGTGTTCTCAGTGCCATAAATTCTTAAATATTTTACAAAAAATCAAATTTCATTTTCAGGACGTTTGGAGAACTTTTATTTTCGGGGTATTTTTATTGCAAGGATAATTCAGAAAATAGAGAGAAAATACTATTTTTACTTTATTTAATGTAAATAACAGAAAGTAAAAGGAGGGTACAGAGAGTTGTGCTTTCTAACTTCATCCATCTCGTGTTCATCAAAAGAAATTCACTAACAAGATTGATCAAGTCTTGTTAACAAACTCTTTCTGAACCGCATGAAACCAGAGAATTTTCGAATAACACTAGGTTATCTCAACGGGGATATGCATGTCCCCAATAATAAGAATATCATATTTCTTCATGAGAGTAGGAAGAGGGAATTCAAAACCTTCAATAGTAATCGTTGAAATTTTTCCAATAGAATTGATATTGTGGACTTGAGATTGTTTCCTCGAAAAGTGTACCATATGATCATTACCATTAGAGCATGGTTAATAGTATAGCCAGCTGCTGGCTATAAGCCAGTGCCATGTCATCTACAGCCCATCTTATAGTCAACATGTACAATAGTAGATCAAAAGAGTGTACTACTTTTTTATTATGTGGCCCACCTTTCATTCTCACAAAGTGTCTAGGAGCACGTGCTAGAGCTGGCTCTTCACCAAGAGCCCGCTTATCTTCTCTCTCCTCTTCTCTTTCCTCCAACTAAGCACAAATATATTGGTTTATTCCTTATAGCCCGCTGACTCAGCTCTATTGTACTTGCTCTTAACATGAAAAGTGACATTACCTAGGGCAGCTCATAGCCACCGCACTCCCTGACGGGGTCCTTGCTGAATGTGTGGGGTTTCGGGTCCTCAAAAGTTTTCCTGTGGATCACGCTTCAGGCGAGGCTTCTTAAACGTGAGCTATGGTGCACCACTCTCGGTGTTGGAGGTACACGGTGATGTGTTCGTGTGTGAGCAAAATCATATATATTTTTGCCAAAATTTAGATTAAAGTGGTAGCCTTTTGTTGACGTTTTGAAAGTGGTAGTTCAGTGGGATACAACCGTGAATGTGATTATTTTTTCTCAAATACGCATGAGTATATGTATCATTCATTGTAAAAGGAAGGGGAAGAAGCTCCCCGAGGTCACATTTACAATGTTTATTTCCATGTGAAATTTATCCCACACCACCCAAGCTTCTACTACGGACTACTGCCTCATTGCCCACTCTACCGGGTCTACATCCAACCCTTGCGCCTCGCCCACACCACCCAATGTGAATTTTTTTTCTTGTTAATCACATGTTAAGCTTCCCTCTTGTGACTCAAACAATTTGTGTTTGTATTGCCGTGACCTCACGATCTTCTACCATAGTTTGGGTTACCCGCGATTTGACGTGCCATACTAAAATATCTGAGCTCCTGTTGTTCGCAAGAAAACAGAGCAGAGAATCTGGTTTCATGACCTGTCCAGTTTTGTTAGCCATTAAATTCGGCGGTAAAAAGTAGACAGAAATGCTAATACAAACCAGTTGATCACACTGTAGGCTGCTTGCCTGCTGACAGGCTGACACCGATCAGCGTCTCCTCTTCCACTTTTTTTTTCTGGTCTGGATTATAGCGTCCTCTATGCTGGAGGCATCGCTGTGGCTGGGCCCACGCAACACCCAGCGGCAGGACCTCAGATCTCCAAAGTGGGGCCACGGCCCATGGCCGCTGGGCCCAGACTTGTCCTCCACCCCCCACGGCCACGGCCACGGCTGCTTCCTGCTATATAGCGTACCCCGTTACCACCGTGTCCGCCCGTCTCCTTCGCTCTCTGCCGTTTTTCTCTGCCTCTCGCGCACGAACTCCCCGCTCCCCGCATCCAAAAGCCAAGACGCACCGGGGAAAGCAGCCGCTCGCCGAGGCGAGTCGGGCCGTCGCGATGGTGGATGTGGAGCACCGGATGGCGGGCATGGCCCCGGCGGCGCACGCGGCCGGCCTGCGCCGCCTGTCCACGCGCGCCGCGGCCGGCCCTTCCTCGGCGTCGGCGTCCCCGCGCCACGGGCTCTACTCCTTCCAGGGCGTGGCGTCGTCCGTGCTCTCGCACCTCCGGGCCTCCGGGGTGGCCGTCCTCCCGGGGCTTTCGGAGATGGAGCTCGCCCGCGCCGAGGCCGAGATGGGGTTCACCTTCCCGCCCGACCTCCGCGCCGTGCTGGCCCTCGGGCTGCCGTCGGGCCCCGGCTTCCCGGACTGGCGCTCCCGCGCGGGGCTCCGCGCCGCGTTCGACCTGCCCGTCGCGGCCGCGTCGCTCCAGATCGCGAGGGGCGCGCTGTGGCCGCGGTGCTGGGGGAAGAGGCCGGCCGACTCCGACCGCGCGAGGCGGCTCGCTCGCTCCGCCATACGGCGCGCGCCGCTGCTGGTGCCGCTCTTCGACCGCTGCTACCTGCCCTGCAGCCCCTCCCTCGCCGGGAACCCCGTGTTCTTCGTCACCGACGACCGCGTCCTCTGCTGCGGCCTCGACGTCGTCCACTTCTTCACCCGGGAGTCGTCCTTCCAGCCCATGGACATCTCCTCCCCGTTCGCGGCGATGCCCTCTTCCGGCACGAGCACGCCGTGCACGCGGCGCAGCCTCGACGCGGCCTGCGGCGGCCAGGCCCCACGCTGGATCGAGTTCTGGAGCGACGCCGCCTCCGACCGGCGTCGCCGCGACTCGTCGTCCTCTGAGGCCTCCACCGCATCCACATCGTCGTCAGGCTGCTGCTCGCCACCTCGGAGGTCGACACCGCGCTGGGTCGACAACTACCTGGACAAGCTCGGATCGGTGCTCAAGAAAGGTGGCTGGAGGGACAGGGAGGTGGACGAGATGGTGGAGGTGGCAGCGTCGGGGATGTTCGACGGCGAGGAGGCTCCGCCAGCCGCCGACGCGGAGGCCGTGCTCGACACACTCCTGCTGAAGACGGACCGGTGCTCAGACTCGCTCAGGCGGGCCGGGTGGAGCTCCGAGGACGTGTCGGACGCGCTGGGGCTGGACCTCCGGCGGTGCAAGGAGCCGCACCGGTCGGCCGTGCGAGTGCCCCCAGAGATCGCCGCCAAGGTCCAGCGCCTCGCGCGGACGGTGGCGCGGTCGTGACCAGCTGATCTCGCCGGAGGCGTCGGCGGTTAATCTTTCTTCTTTCTTTTCCCCTCGAAGGAGGGGGAAATCGATTCGATTAAACAACAACACTTGTATGTCACTACTACTAAGTGAGAAAAGTAAACGAGGCCATGTTCGCGTACGCAAGTAAATTAAGCCGTGTCCACGTGCATGATGTACCGTCAATTGCAGAGAACACAACGCCCCAGAAATTAACGCTGTTCTTCCGAGGGATCCATCCAACCCTTGTGTTCCCCTCCACGGATGGACGGTATCTTTTTCCCGTGTGCATGTGGTGGATACCATACCGTTAGGGCCTGGCTGTGTGGAATCTTATTCATTTACCAACCACGATGGGTGGGTGGTGCAGCTGCATGATGCCTTTGCAGTCACTGGTATGGGTATATAGTATCCACAAAGAGATTAACCAGATCCTGCGAAACTTCGATGCATCCATCCATCCAATGATCCAACCGTGAGGGATCACGCGAGAACTTACAGGATCACGCGCTCGCGCTTTACAACGGCTAACCCCATTTGCATTAGCATCAGTTGACCAACTGCCAAGAGTTCGGGCTACGCTTTACAGAGGGTACGTACGTGCGTGCGTGCATGCTTTCCTTGGGTGCTCAGCATGCTCCTCCTCCAAGTTGCATTGCATGTCTGCAAACCAAGCAAGAACATCTCAACATGCATCGTGCGCTCAGTGGCTGGCGGTAACTAATTAGTAGCAAGCAATCGCCCTGCTTTTCTTTTCTTTTCTTAAGCAGGGGGAAAGGGACATCGGGAGAGGATCGGGAGGCACGCCCGTCCCTTTCCTTGCCTCGCGCCACGGCGTGCTCGTGCTCGCCCCAAAAGGAAGGCTTTGTCCCGTTGTCATCGCCGGGCCGGCGGGCAACTTGCATGGCTGCACACGCGCGGGCGGCCCGTGGGCGCGCCCGCCGCTGGCCGTGGCCGCACCGTGCCGTACCCCGTGAGGGCCGTTGAGGCGTCGTACCGCCGTGCTACGTGAACAAGGCTGGCGCCCTCGACGACACGATCGGCGGCCTCGCTTTTGCTTGTGAGCGATGGACAGCTTTGTTGCCGGTCACTTGAGTTCTGTGCGCGCGCGCGTCCTCTTTTAATGCGCCGGCGTGACCACCGCCGGACGGACACGGAGCAGGTTAATAAAGCCGCCCGCTCCGCGGTTGGCGCCCACCCCCCGTGCACGCACGCATGCATACCCGTGCGCGCGCGCGCGCGCACCGCACGAAGCCGCTCTGGCAGATGTACGTGGTCCTGTGCGTGTGTACGCGCGGCCGCTCGCTGCCGCCGCGCTCTGGAGAAGCGTGGCGCTGTCACGCCGATGCCCTGCCGCCATGGCAATGGTTTTGTACTCTTGCGACCAGCCTTTACCCAAGGTAACAACACACACGGCCGAGGCACGGGGTTAACTTAATGCCGCCTATTACCGTCCAAGGAAAACTTAATGCCGCCTATTACTGTCCAAGGAAAACTTAATGCCGCCTTTCCAGAGCACGGACACCGGACATAGCAAGCTCAGAAGCTCGACCATGACTTGGCCATCATGCTGCCAAGGAGTTCGATGAGATTTTAGCGGGGGTGCAAATATTTCCAGTTGCACGGCCTATCACGGCGGCTGATTAGTCCGTGACGGTAGCTATTTTTTAGTGCTGCTCCAGCAATGACCCCCCATAGTGTGATGTTAACATCCTTAAAAGATGGAGATCAGCTGTCCGCATCTTTATCGGCTCTCTGGTGGCTCTCCTTACCTCCCGAGCCGGCGTCAGTAATTATGCCGAGCTAGCATGGACGGTCGGGAAGCCGATCTGATCTCGTCCCCTCTAAAAACACTTGCGGCGAAATTTCCTGCCACTTGACGCGATATTTAACTCGCCCATCCATGGGATTAGTAGGAGTAGCACGTATTAGTATAGTAGTACACTAAATAAAGCCCGCCTACCTTTCAGCAGACAAAATCTGGACTTATTACCCTGTCGCACTGGACACTGCACACCGGGCTTGTCTGTGAGCCCTTGGCGTTGCCGCGAAGAAAAAGAACGTGGTACCTACGAGCGACCGAGCTTAGCTCCAACCACTGCTTGTTAACGGACGAACACGGACCGTCGCATTAATCAAAACGGGCTACGAGTTCCAGGCCCAGCAACCGACAAATCCCGTGGCACCTTCTTATCCCGAGCCCAAAGTCCATCAGAAATCGCATTCTTTCCCCCGTGGTCCTTCGCCCACTATAATCTCATCTTGGTAGCGAGTCGTTCGTGCCGTGCCGGGGGCTGTTCATACCTGGTTTTCTAACGCCGCCGAGGGCTCAACACGGATTAATTTGGCTCCAAAGCGGCGTGGCGCGTACGGGGAGACGGGTTGTCAACTAGTTTTTAACGCCGCAAGGGTACAGTGCGGCGTGGCGCGCTTTGCATGGCGGGGGAGCACACGCCCAACAAAGCACCGTCTCGTTCCACTGGAAAGTGGGCCGAAACCATATCCAAAGGCCGTGTTGTACGTACGGGCTCATATTTTGCGTCCCTGGACCACGGCCACCAGCTGCTGCTGCGTGCGTCGACGCCGGCACCAGCTCGCCCGCCCTCGTACCCCCATTAAAAGTATCCGAGGTACAGGCCACGGCGGTGGAGCTCGTGCACGGGCTCGCATTGTCAAGTTGTAGTACTATCTACTCCGCCCCGATCCATCCTCAGGGGCCACTCGGCGCGAGCGAGGGAATTACTAACTTGCAGAAACGGACGATGTTCCTGGACCTGGACCACCATGCACGCTAATTTACGCGGCTAGGTAGTACGTACTACTGACCCTGAGTAAAATATAAGTACATATCGGCGTCCATTGATGCAGCTGATTAAACAAATGTAAATGCTGCTAGAGTGCCAATCTGATGCTGGGTGCGGGCGCGAAGCGAAGCCTCGTCGGCGGGACAGACAGAACCAGGTCACCGTGCCGGCCCGATATTCCCCCAACGAACGACCGTGATATCTGATACAGTATGCGTGTGCGATGGCGCGGATCGTATAATGTCGAGCCACGGGCGCGTAGGTGCGGCTCCGGGGGCTGTACTGTAAAGCGCGCGCGCTCCGTCCGGCCGGGCGATCGGGGCTGGGATCCTTGGCCCTCCGCACACTCCAGCAGCGAAGCCAGCTCCCCCGATCCGATCGGTCCTGAGATGGCGACGCCGTGCCGCTGTAAAGCGCGCGCACGGCCGAGGCTGCCATGGACGCTTCCGGCCGCGGGGGAGACACCGGGCGGCAAGGGGGGACTAGTTTTAGCGGCGTTGGCGCGGGGCGGGAGGGACACGATCTTGCCGCGGCGCCGTGGTGCCGATACGGGCCAGCCCACGGCTGCCGCTACCGTCCCTGTAAGTTGGCAGCGGCACGCACGTACCACCAGGGAGGAAAGAGGGCCTCTGCATGGCTTGTGAGTGAGTGAGTGCACGTGCAGTGGGGGAGGCGAGGTGGACCAGAGCACCGGGCGTGTACTGGCGTCTGGCAGCCGCAGCGGCCAATAATGAGGGGGCTCGTGGCGCTGCAGGTGGTGGCTCTGGCTCGCTCGCCGGGGGAAGCAGAGGAGCGGCAGCGGGCGTGATTTGATTCGGTCACAGCTCGGCTTTGTACGAGCTTTCGGGGGCGGAGACCACACATACAGTAAGCCTTTCAGTGAGGCTCCTGGCCATACTGCCATGAAGCCCGGGCTAACTTTGCGTTCTCTTTGCAAAATTCGATGTAAGAAATCGGGTAAGTATGTATTCCCAGGTAAGTATGTATTCCCTCGGTCCCAAGATGAAGTTGAGTCACTTATTTTGAGACTCCCAAAATAAGTGACTCAACTTTATACTAGCTTTGGGATGAAGGGAGTACAAGAAACATACTTTGCATTTTTTTAATGAACACCATTGCAGCGTGACGATGGTGCAATGTGCTTGTCGTGCCACGTGTCCCGTCGTGAGCCTGGGAGATCATAGGACACGGCGACACACCGAGCCAACGTTGATGAAGTACTGGCGCATATCAGTGTCGTAGACACTATGACACGAACAAGATAATATATTTTTTTGTGAATAACAGCAACGAGATAACTAACAACATACCCTTGTTATTTTTTCTCATATCAAGGAAGTTTGAGATTTATATAAACTATGCATCTTCCTAATTCATGGTCTACCAAGGCGGATGTCTGGTTATGATTTTTTTTTGAAACAGAGGCAAATTTTTTGCCTCATCTCATTAATTAAGAAGAAGAATGACAAGGTTCTAGTGTTTTATGACCACAAAGAGGGATCACTCTTTTGGAATTAATTTTTCCTACTATTAGCCCCGACAATGACCAAATTTTCGCCCCATCCTTGATTGACGAAACCACACGGGTCGGTAAAGATGCCTTGTTTCGAAAAACTCTTGCATTTTTTTCGTTCCAGATTGCCAAACAAACTAGCATCTTCATAAAAATTTGAATGCCTTGCTGGTTGTTCTCGGTTGTGCATAAAAAAGATATCATATAACTCATGGAAGACAACATCAAGTGGTGATCATCATCAAGATTGCGGTGTGCGAGTTCAAGTGGAGCATCACGAAGAGATCATGCTTAAAGATTGTCGTTCATTATGGTGACAATGGACTTATGAAGATGTGCCAAAGAGTGAATCACCCGTAGTGGAGTATGGAGGAGCAATCTACTAGTCTTCTTCGAGCCGGCGCAATCAAGAAAGGTGGTCCAACTTGAGGAGTACAAGATCGTCATCATCGGGCTCAAGTGGGTTATGCGCAAGGCAAATATTTGGCCTTGATAGGTTCTCTATTTTATCGGTCTCATGATGTTAGTTGAGAGACCGAGTTATAAGATCGATAGTCGTACTATCAAGGGGGGCTCTCAAGTGAGTAGCTTAATCATATCGTTCATAGAGAGCTCAAACCAGTGCATCATTGGCATCATCTTTCTTGGTTCTTGTTTGGGTTTTCGCCGTTTGAGTTTTTGAGCTTGTGGTCATCTTCATGACAAGCTCGAGTTCATCGAAAATGGATTTCATATACATCTTCTATGATGTTTTCCATGATGGAGTTTGTGTCGGCTCTTCACTGATGGAGGTTTCACACCTCTATATCATTGACATTTTTCTACTGCCTCTATATCATCTGGTCCTCTTCCTTATCCTATTTGGCATCTATTCTCCTTTGCTATTTTTAATTTCTCTCGCCGCCGTTGGATAGTACTTGTCGTGATCTATCCAACAAGCTTGAGTTTGTTGTATTCGGAACACATTTGCAGAAGTTATGGCAGTTCTGGTTTTCTTGCATCCATCTGTTTTGCTTGGGCCATTTTGTTGCACACTAGTGGCAGTACCGCCCTGGGTAGCGGTAGTACCGCTTGCAAGGTACTTCCACAGTCCAGTGCCGCGGGCACTACCGCTTGTTTTTTGGCTACTGAACTCTGCTTGCTTCGGCCATAGTAGGGCGGCAGTTGAAGGAAATATGCCACAGAGGAAATAATAAATTTGTTATTTATATTTCCTTATATCATAATAAATGTTTATTATTCATGCTAGAATTGCATTAACCGGAAACTTAGTACATGTGTGCATACATAGACAAACAGGGTGTCACTAGTATGCCTCTACTTGACTAGCTCGTTAATCAAAGATGGTTAAGTTTCCTAACCATAGACATGAGTTATCATTTGATAAACGGGATCACATCATTAGAGAATGATGTGATTGACTTGACCCATCCGTTAGCTTAGCACTATGATCGTTTAGTTTATTGCTATTGCTTTCTCCATAACTTATACATGTTCCTATGACTATGAGATTACGCAACTCCCGAATACCAGAGGAACACTTAGTGTGTTATCAAACATCACAACGTAACTGAGTGACTATAAAGATGCTCTACAGGTGTCTCCGATGGTATTTGTTGAGTTGGCATAGATCAAGATTAGGATTTGTCACTCCGTGTATTGGAGAGGTATCTCTGGTCCCTCTCGGTAATGCACACACTATAAGCCTTGCAGGCAATGTGACTAATGAGTTAGTTGCGGGATGATGCATTACGGAACGAGTAAAGAGACTTGTCGGTAACGAGATTGAACTAGGTATTGAGATACCGACGATCGAATCTCGGGCAAGTAACATACCGATGACAAAGGGAACAACGTATGTTGTTATGCGGTTTGACCGATAAAGATCTTCGTAGAATATGTAGGAACCAATATGAGCATCCAGGTTCCGCTATTGGTTATTGACCGGAGATAAGTCTCAGTCATGTCTACATAGTTCTCAAACCCGTAGGGTCCGCATGCTTAACGTTCAATGACGATCGGTATTATGAGTTTATGTGTTTTGATGAACCGAAGGTAGTTCGGAGTCCCGGATGTGATCACGGACATGACGAGGAGTCTCGAAATGATCGAGACATAAAGATTGATATATTGGACGATGTTATTCGGACACCGGATGAGTTCTAGGGTCACCGGATAAATATCGGAGTGCTGGGGGGTTATCGGAAACCCCGGGGGAACTAATGGGCTAACATGGGCCTTGTGAGAGAGAGAGAGAGAGAGAGGAGAGGGCCCTAGGGCAGGCCACCGATACCTTTCTTCGGTGCTCATATTACTATGAGACTTGTGCAATAGATTTTTTGTACTCATGAGTTCCGTTGTGTGCCGACCATGATTGAAAACAATAAGAGCGCTAGCTTTCGGCTTCACCCAGTCTGAGGTCAGAGCTCGGATGACCCAGTCGTGACAATCGCAGAGGTGCTCCCTTTACTCCCTAGCCGAACAATCAGGAACGTAGGGGTAAACACAGAAGCGAGGCAACCCAGCTTGCAAATCGCTTAGGTCAATATGGTGCATATTGTTGCGTAATACACGAACAAGGAACGAAGCCGTATAAGTATAATCATATGCAAGAGGAAAAGCTCCATCAAGGGGGCCCCCAAATAAACGGGGTATTTGAATATGCGGGTCACAAACAAAGTTTTGACAAGGAACTTTGTCACAAACAACTTTGTGCCGAAAAGTATAATGCTTGGTCGAACCGAACAAAATTTAAAACTGAAAGTTTTTTAACATGAAAGTGACTTAGCTGGTTAATGTGCTCGATGTTGATGACGTAAGCCGAGATTGTGGCGGGACGAGATCCCAGCCCCCAAGCCGGTCCCGAGATGTCCGAGTAAAGAAATCGGCTATGAAGTGGTGACGCAGCATAGTCGATGGGTGAGGTGAAAACCCCAGTCCGACCGCGGCGACGGAGCAGGCCGGCAGTGTGACGCCGAAGCGCCTAGCGTGTGTTAATGAAGTGATGACGAAGCCCCCGGTCAGCCGAGGTGACGTGGTACGTCGGTACGCCGCGGTGACAGCGCTGCCCGGATTATCTACATGTGCACAGAAAATGGTGCAAGCCGGAGATAATAAGAATAATAATAATAATAAATTGTTGCATAATCAATAATTTATGCAAAGTGAGTAATAAAAGAAATATGGCATGTGCGCCGGACACTCGATGAGGTAGAGCTCTCTCGGCGATGCCGAAGTCCCCGAGGCAACCGAACACATCGGTATGGTAACACGACCAACAAGGTGATCACGCGAGCCGATTTACGCTGATTGGGACGACGACATCGGCTTGCCGAAGAGACTATGTGCCACAGTCGGAGTCGATCACCTACACACATAAAATAGTGCAGTCCAAAAAGAATAATTGCTTTCCGCAAAAATAATTTATTGAAAGAGATGTGGCCTGGCGCCGAAGTCATGTCGATGCAGGGCGTCGGCGCGACGCGGTGAAGGCATGGTCAAGCCCGAATTCGCAGGCCGGTCTGAGTTCCAGATGCGGCACTCGCCGAACTGTATACGAAAACTGACCGAACTACCATGCGGCCGTTGTTAATGCGGCCACCATTTGATAGACCTGTGTATAGATGATGAAACAAACCGGAGTAATAATTCCTTGAGAAAAATAAATCCAAGCAAGAAAAAATAATAGGATTGATAGCACCTGGTTTTTTCTGTTGTAGCAATCTGGAGAAAGGCTACTCCCAAAATTGGGGCTCGATCCACACACCGATTGCCTAATGGATGATGAAGCGGTGGCATCACGATGCTAGCAAAGGTTGGCTCGCCGAGGAAAAGCCCGTGGTCCAGCTAATGTGATGAAGCTGGTCGGCTAGTGACGCCGAAGTCTCCGAAGTAAGTTGATAAAAAGATGGTGAAGCCCTCGGTCTTGTCGAGGAGACGGAGCAGGTCGGTAAAGAGACATTGCAGATGCCGTGTCAGCCGAGGTGTTGAAGCAGTTCGGCGTGATGGGCATCGGCTTGAATAAGCAATAGTGCGGCCATGCCGACGCAGGTCGTAACTTGTGACGCGATCAATGCCAGTTTGATGAAGTGACCATGAGGCGATGCCTGTGTTCCCGCTTCGTGTATTTCGTGGGGCGGCGATGTTGGTGATGATTTATCCTTGTTGATTTCGAACTCTTGTTCGCTTGCCAAGATGATAATCCGAAGAAGTTGAGCTCAGCTCAAAAGGCGACGACGTGTCTAGTGCAGGTCGGTAGCCGTGGAGCAGTATTGCTGGACTGGTTTGACACCAGCATGATAGTGAAGATTACCTCAGAGGAGGTTTAAAATTTTATGGGCACATGTTTAAAAACAACGCACAATACCCTAGGAGAAAATTCCTTTAAGAAGTTTGTCCCATATCACGTTCATAAAGACACATGAATTCGGGTCGGATCCGTATTCGCGCAGAAAACAGACCCGAAAAGTGATGCACTAATCGGAAGGTTCCCGGAATTTGGACGGTCGGATCGAGCTGAAATTTTGAGGGGTGTTAGATATAGGAATTCCGCAGCCGATCAACGGTTGGATCTTCCAAAGGACGTCCGAGCTAGGTGCTGGAGACCACGCCCTAAACTCGTCCAGATTCCTGTTCAGATTCGACAGGGCTCTGGTATATCGTAGATTGCCGGAGATTCCTCGATCGGAACTCGAAATGTTTTTACATGGTTGTTGTAGACTCAATTCTGCACAATTCCACCAAAGGGATCGTCAAAGCGACGCTCTAAGAGGTGGTGGTAGTGGATACAAATTCGCTGTTCAGAAAAACAGCACGGTCGCCCGAGGGCAATGTTGACGTTGAGCCCCCGAGCTTCATGGATGATTCCTTCATGATCTTGATAGAAATCGGAGTTGATGTTGATGAAGGCCCTCGTCCGAACATGATGATCGGAGATGGAGCACGGTCCTCGGTCGAGCCAAGGTGACCAGTAGAGCCGGCGACGAAGATGCCGGCATCACAGTTGACCTGCAGACGAGCCATCGATCCTTTTGCCGATCACACAGCGGAACTCTCAATGAAAGCACCAATGTCGATGTCAAAACCGGCGGATCTCGGGTAGGAGGTCCCGAACTGTGCGTCTAAGGCCGATGGTAACAGGAGACAGGGGACACGGTGTTTACCCAGGTTCGGGCCCTCTCTATGGAGATAATACCCTACTTTCTGCTTGATTGATCTTGATGATATGAGTATTACAAGAGTTGATTTACCACGTGATCATAGAGGCTAAACCCTAGAAGCTAGCCTATGGTATGATTGTTTGTATATCTATCGACTAGCCTGGCCCTGGTTTATATAATGCACCAGAGGCCTAGTAGAATAAGAGTCCTAGCCGAATACGCCGGTGGGGGAGGAGTCCTTGTCTTGACCATCAAGTCTTGTGGAATCTTCCTTGTATGTGGCAGCTGTCTGAACTGGCCCATGAGTATACGGTCATGGGGGTCCTCGGCCCAATCTAATTGACCAGGAGATGGCGTGGTGAGTACCCCCTAGTCCAGGACACCGTCAGATACAAAAGCGTGAGTTTAATATAGGTGATTATGTATTGCTATACAACTCTCGTTTAACATTTTTTGCAGGAAAACTTCTCTCGAAATGGGAAGGTCCTTACATTATCAAGGAGGTCTATCATTCCGGTGCCATAAATCAACAACTCCGAAGACACAAATCTGAAGGTGGTGAACGGTCAAAGAATCAAACATTATATCTTAGGTAATCCTATAAATGTTGAAACTAATATTATTGAAATCGTAACCCCGGAGGAATACATAAGGGACACTTTCCGGAACGTTTCAGACTCCAAAAAGGAATAGGTATGTGGTACGGTAAGTAAACCGACTCCAAAACAGTTCTAATGGCAATTTTCTCCATTTTGGAATATTTAGAAAAATAGGAAAATAAGAAGCAGTCCGGGAAGGTCACGAGGGCTCCACGAGGGTGGAGGGCGCGCCCTACCCCCTGGGCGTGCCCCCTGCCTCGTGGGCACCTCGTGTGCTCTCCGGACTCCGTTTTCTTGCACGTTACATATTTTGGTCGGTAAAATTTCATTATATAATCTCCCAAAGGTTTTGACCACCGTATCACGCAAATATCCTGTGTTCTTGTTTCTAGTTGTTTTCTCTGACAGATCTAGATTATCATGACGTCTCCAAATGCCTCCAAGGACAAGTTCTTCGATAAGGTCATCAACCCCTACCTCACGGAAGTGCTGTAACACCCTCAAACCAATGAGATGCATGAGGGGGTGCTGCACATCCGTGATGTTGAGGGACCAAGGAGGACCGGAAGCGTGGAGACAAGGCTCGAGGCAATGGAGCAACAAGTTTTCAGGTGCCAGGAGATGGTGGAGCGTTGACTTGACTCCAATCACATTATGATCACGGAGTTAACCAATAACCACAAGCTGGACGCCAAGGACATTGGGGAGGCCTTCTTCAAGCTTCACGAGAAAATCGAGCACCTCCAAGCCCAGATTTATGACATGCAAAATCAAAACTGTGAGTATGATTATAGATTCAAGAGGATCAGTTTGGCTGCAGATTTGAGGATTCAAGAGACTCGGTCATCCTTCTGATGGCGAGCCTATGCCTTGGAAGAGGGACAACAAGCCTACATTATCAACAACTCCACCCTCTCCACCAAAAAAGAAGAATTGAGTATCTGGTATGGGCACTCCCCTTGGCAACTGCCAAGCTTGGGGGAGGTGCCCCGGTATCGTATCACCATCACTTCTATCTTTACCGTTTTTCTTAGTTCGATCCTTTTGGTAATATCTAGATCTAGTAGCATAAAAGTTTTAGTATGATCTAGTTGTGAGTTTTGATTTATGATCCTTCTATGTAATCGAGTCCATGAGCTATATATAATAAAGATTAGTGTTGAGTCAAGGACTTGATTATTTTGCCATGATCTTGAGTGAATAAAAGAAAAGAGAAAGAATAAAAAGAAAATAAAAGAGATCATATGGGTCTTATGAAGAGTAATGAGCTCACATCGAAAGAGTATGATGAATAAAAGTTGTTGAGAGTTGACAAACATAGTTTTGGTTATCGTTGCAATTAATAGGAAGTAATAAAGAAAGAGAGGTCTTCACATATAAATACACTATCTTCGACATCTTTTATGATTGTGAGCACTCATTAAAATATGACATGCTAAAGAGTTGATGTTGGACAAGGAAGACAACGTAATGGGTTATGTTTTCTTACATCTGAGATAAATTATATTGTCGTGGACCATCCAACATGATTGAGCTTGCCTTTCCCCCTCATGCTAGCCAAATTCTTTGCACCAAGTAGAGATACTACTTGTGCTTCCAAAAACTCTTAAACCAGTTTTGCCATGAGAGTCCACCATACCTACCTATGGATTGAGTAAGATCCCTCAAGTAAGTTGTCGTCGGTGCAAGCAATAAAAATTGCTCTCTAAACATGTATCACTTATTAGTGTGGGAGAAAATAAGCTTTATACGATCTTGTGATATAGAAGAAATAAAAGCGACGGACTGCATAATAAAGGTCCATATCACAAGTGGCAATATAAAGTGACATTCTTTTGCATTAAGATTTCGTGCATCCAACCATAAAAGCGCATGACAATCTCGTCTTCCCTCTGCGAAGGGCCTATATTTTACTTTCATCTTCTACCTTACATAAGAGTCATGGTGATCTTCACCTTTCCTTCTTACATTTTATCCTTTGGCAAGCACAGTATGTTGGAAAGATCCTGATATATATAGCTAATTGGATGTGAGTTTTCATGAACTATTATTGTTGACATTACCCTTGAGGTAAAACATTGGGAGGCAAAACTATAAGCCCCTATCTTTCTCTGTGTCCGATTAAAACTCCATACCCATAAGTATTGCGTGAGTGTTAGCAATTGTGAAAGACTATATGATAGTTGAGTATCTAGACTTGCTGGAAAGCTCTTATATTGACTCTTTCCTATGTTATGATAAATTCCAATTGCTCTAATGACTGAGATTACAATTTGTTAGTTTTCAATGAAGTTTATGATTCATACTTGAAATTGTGATTGAATTGTTACTCTAGCATAAGAGATCATATGACAAGAATTATATAAGTTGTTGTTCTAAGAATGATCATGATGCCCTCATGTTCGTATTTTATTTTTATCGACACCTCTATCTCTAAATATGTGGACATATTTTTCGATTTCGGCTTTCGCTTGAGGACAAGTGAGGTCTAAGCTTGGGGGAGTTGATACATCCATTTATCATCATGCTTTTATATTGATAATTATTGCATTATGGGCTGTTATTACACATTATGTCACAATACTTATACCTATTCTCTCTTATTTTACAAGGTTTACATAAAGAGGGAGAATGCCGGCAGCTGGGATTCTGGGCTGAAAAAGGAGCAAATATTAGAGACCTATTCTGCACAGCTCCAAAAGTCCTGAAACTTCACGGAAGTCATTTTCAGAATATATAAAAAATACTGAGCGCAAGAAGTTCTAGAGGGGGACCACACCCTGCCATGAGGGTGGGGGCGCGCCCTACCCCCTGGGCACGCCCCCTGCCTCGCGGGCCCCCTGGTGGCCCTCCGATGCCCATCTTCTGCTATATGGAGTCCTTTGATGAGAAAAAAATTATATGCAAGCTTTCAGGACGAGACTCCGCCACCATGAGGTGGAACCAATCTAGGGCTCCGGCGGAGCTGTTCTGCCGGGGACACTTCCCTCAGGGAGGGGGAAACCATCGCCATCGTCATCACCAACGATCCTCTCATCGGGAGGGGATCAATCTCCATCAACATCTTCACCAACACCATCTCCTTTCAAACCCTAGTTCATCTCTTGTATCCAATTCTTGTCTCTAAGTCTGGGATTGGTACCTATGGGTTGCTAGTAGTGTTGATTACTCCTTGTAGTTAATGCTAGTTGGTTTATTTGGTGGAAGATGATATGTTCAGATCCTATATGCATATTAATACCCCTCTGATTATGAACATGAATATGCTTTGTGAGTAGTTACATTTGTTCCTGAGGACATGGGAGAAGTCTTGCTATTAGTAGTCATGTGAATTTGGTATTCATTTGATATTTTGATGAGATGTATGTTGTCTCTCCTCTATTGGTGTTATGTGAACGTCGACTACATGACACTTCACCATTATTTGGGCCTAGAGGAAGGCATTGAGAAGTAATGAGTAGATGATGGGTTGCTAGAGTGACAGAAGCTTAAACCCTAGTTTATGTGTTGCTTCGTAAGGGGATGATTTGGATCCACATGTTTCATGCTATGATTAGGTTTGCCTTAATACTTTTGTTGTAGTTGCGGATGCTTGCAATAGAGGTTAATCATAAGTGGGATGCTTGTCCAAGTAAGGACAGCACCCAAGCACCGGTCCACCCACATATCAGATTATAAAGTACCGAACGCGAATCATATGATCATGATGAAACCTAGCTTGACGATAATCCCCATGTGTCCCTGGGAGCGCTTTTCTCTATATAAGAATTTGTCCAGGCTTGTCCTTTGCTACAAAAAGGATTGGGCCACCTTGCTGCACCTTATTTACTTTTGTTACTTGTTGCTCGTTATAAATTATCTTATCACAAAACTATCTATTGCCTATAATTTCAGTGCTTGCAGAGAATACCTTGCTGAAAACCGCTTATCATTTCCTTCTGCTCCTTGTTGGGTTCGACACTCTTACTTATCGAAAGGAGTACGATAGATCCCCTATACTTGTGGGTCATCATAGCCTGCCCTGGATCTAAGGCCAGGGCGGAGGTGGAAGTTGGTCCTTGAACGGAGCCTGATGACGGATCCGACGGGCTTCCTTCGGTGGTCGAAGTCGTGAACCCTTCGAAGATCAAGTCTCCTGGGATGTCGGCGACCTAATTCAGGTTTCCGAATCTGATCCGATGACCAGGGACGTGGCTGTCGATCTGTTCGAGGTGACCAATTGAATTGGCTTGCAGAGCGAAGCCGTCGAACACAAAAAGAAGACCGGGGAGGAAAGTTTCCTCGGAAACAACATCGGTGTTGACGATCGAACGAGCCATAGAACCTTCTGCCGATGACACAGTGGAACTCTCAATGAAAGCACCAACGTCGGTGTCAAAACCGGCCGATCTCGGGTAGGGCGTCCCAAACTGTGCGCTTGAGGATCGAAGGTAACAGGAGATAAAGGGGACACGATGTTTGCTCAGGTTCGGCCCCTCTTAATGGAGGTAATACCCTACTTCCTGCTTGATTGACCTTGATGAGTATAGGGGTTACAGGAGTTGATCTACCTCGAGATCATAATGGCTAAATCCTAGATGTCTAGCCTATGTAAATTCTAATAGCCTCTACGGACTAAACCCTTCGATTTATATAGACACCGGAGGGGCCTAGGGTTGTACATGGTCGGTTTACAGAGAAAGAAAAGTACACATCCGGACGCCAATCTTGCCATCCACGCAAAGAAGAGTCCCATCCGGACACGGGGGAAGGCCTTCTACCTTGTATCTTCACGGCCCATCAATCCGGCCCATGTCACATAGCCCGGACACCCGAGGACCCCATAATCCAGGACTCCCTCAGGGGGCGTGCCCTGGTGGGTTGTGCCCACCTAGGTGCCCCTCTCCGGTGGATCTTGGCTCCAGAAATTTTAATTTATTGTATAAAAAATCGTCGCAAAGTTTCGTTTCATTCCGAGAACTTTTATTTCTGCACAAAACAACATCATGGTAGTTCTGTTGAAAACATCGTCAGTCCGGGGTTAGTTTCACTCAAATCATGCAAATTAGAGTCCAAAACAAGAGAAAAAGCGTTAGGAAAAGTAGATACGTTGGAGACGTATCAATCAGCTCGAAGGTCTCCCGATTCTCACACAGCTCGCGGCGGGAGACCACTCGGGGGTCAATGGAGACGAAATCTTGGAGCTCGCTTCTGCCGAGGGGGGAAGCTGGTCTTCACCCTACTGCCATATAGGCTCGCCTTCAATTTGTAGGCCCTCGCCACAAGCTATGCCGACTGGAAGGAGCCAATCCAAGCGGTGATTGCTTTATTTTTTGCGGCCGTCTTCCTCCGGCCAGCCTTTTTGAGCAATTTGGCGGCCCTCTCCTCCGGTGTCTGCTCCTTCTTCGTCTTCTTCCTTGAACGTGCAGGGCGGGTGACCTCGCTGTCGATCGTGGCCGATGGTAGGGAGGCAACTGCGTGGGTTGGCGGGTCGGCCATGTCGCGAGAGGCGGGAGTGTGCAAGTGGCGGAAGGGTTTTGGGAAGAGAGGGAAAAATGAGACGGCTATGCGACCGACTGGCGGGTGGGGGTGAAGGAGGGAAGGAAGGAGGGCAAGGGTAGGCGTCGCGCGCGTACTTTCCTTGTCCGCGCCGATGCTTAACCAGCTTAAATTTAAACAAAAAATAGGTCATGACGGACAGAAAAACGGATGCTCGTCAGTTTGCGTTAGCACGTTGGGCCATGTTTTCTGTCAGCGAGGACCCAAAGGAATACGACCGGATGAAATGCCGGCGAGCGTTGGTATTGGCCGAAACATTTTACGCCCGGTTAGCAACTCAGAACGCCTCGTACGGTACAGTATGCTGCGCCGTTCCCCAGGAGCATGGGTCCCGTTTCGGTGATCTCTAGGAGAAACCTCTTGTTTCTTTTTGTTGACACCAGCTGTCTGCCCTAGCTTTTCATGGTCGAATCCGAGGTGGATACTGTTGTTTCATCAACCGCGGCACCTGTGCGTTAGTCCAACTCCACCGCACGACCCCAAACGAATGTCCAGATTGGCCGGATTTTGTCCCTTTGGGACGCCAATGAGTTCGCCCGTGTCCGCCTTTGTCAGATGGGTCGTGCATGCGCGCCGCGCGGCCGCACCCCAAATCATGTCCGAGGTGGACGTGAATAAAACAAATATAAAAACTAGAATGAAATAACTAAAAAACTAAATAAAAGCATTTAAAAAAAACATAAAACATATAAAGGGGACGGCCACAAAACGGCCCAGTTTGCACGGCCACTTAAAAGGCCTAGTTTTCATAATTAACATATAAAACAAAATAAAAAAATGCCTCCGCCTCCCGCGCGCTCCTGCCGCGCCCGTCGGTGCCGTGGCCGTCGCCGTCTTCACTGGCCGCCGGTGTCGTCGTCGTCGCTGACGAGTTCGACGTAGTCCGGCGGCGTCCACAGGTGGGCCGGAGGTGCGTGGTGGACGGGGGCGGGCTGGACGATCGGAGCTGCCTGCACCACCTCCTCCCGTGGCGAGGCCTCCCGCTCCGATGACCGCGGCGGAGTGGGGCACCAGTTCACGCCCACGCCGGCGGACATCTCCGGAGCAGTGCAGGACCAGCGCCACCCCTGGCCCAGCAGCTGCTGGAACGCGGCTGGCGGGTCCTCCCTCCTCTCATCCTCCACGGCCACCATCTGGAGCTCCGGGAAGGCGACGTCCCCGGCGGCAGAGAGGGCCATGGCCTTCTCCAGGCCGTCCCACTGCCGCTCGTTATGCGTGTACATAGAGTCGTCCATGACACGCTTGAGGAGACGGGCCTCCTCCTTCGCTGACATGCGAGGAGGTGGAGGGGGCGACGGAGACGGCGATGGCGACGGTGTGGGCGTGACGCCGCGCACCCGCCTACGCCCGCGCTCCTGGGCACGCCCCTGTCGTGGCCGCCGCGGCCCCGTCGAGGTGCCGGCAAAGAAGGACGCGCGCCTGGTGTCGTGCTCGTCACGAAACCAGGTGTCCCACAGCGCGGAGTCGGGGGCGTACCTGGGGTCGTAGAAGAGGTCGTCGGGGAGGAGGTGTCGGCGACGCTCGATCTCCTCTTCGCGTGCACGGCCGCTCATCGGGACCGGCGGGATCGGGACCCGGTCGGCGGACAGATGCCAATTATTGGGAAGATGGGCGTCGCTCCAGGGGAGCGGCGTCCTCGTCTCCCAATAACGGCGGCACACCGACGCGCGGACGTAATGCCGGTCGCGCGCGCCGACGGACGTGGGCGCGATGGAGAACGCGGGCGGCGCGGGGGCCCGACGTGGTGGCGATGGCGACATCGTCTCCTTCTTCTTCACCGAGGCGCGGCGGCGTCCCGACGAGGAGCCAGCCTCGCAGTCGTGCCTGCCTTTGCGGCCGTAGTTCCATAGCCCCATGGCTGCGGGCGGCCGGCCGGCGAGTTCTTGGCTAGGGTTTGGGACGTGGTCGCCGCTGTCGGGTTTCGAGGAGGCCGCGGGGTGGCGTGGGGCAGTGTGGACGACGATCCGTCCACGCTTCCCACTTAAAGAAGGACGGCGACCGTTCGACGTGCGGATGACAGATGGGGCCGCCCGCTCATGCGCATTGATGTGGGCGGGTGGGAGGTAGGTGGCCGCCTGCCACGCGGCCCCGACGCGGACGAGTGCGCGTCCGTTTGGTGTCCGCCGCGATCCAAACCCGGCGCAAGTTTGCGCTCGAAATGGGTCGGTCCGGACACAAAACAAACAGGATAGGTCCGGGCCGTCGCGCGCTGGGCCGCCTTTTTTGTCCGTTTTACCCTAAACGGACGTGGCCGGACAAGATAGGGTCGCGCGGTGGAGTTGGCCTTACTACTGGCAAGCACAAATGCCAAATTTAACCGCATTGACGGAGCAGACACCATGCTGTGCCAAGTGAGGAAAGAAAACCGGAGAGAGCGAGGATAGTCTCTTACCTGCGTTATCTTCTCGGTCCCGGCGGTCGAGCATCTGCGCATGCCGCCGTCGTGGAGTTGCTTGTACATGCATGGTCGCTGTGCACGTCTTTTGGCCTGGTGCCACAGCGATCAGCTTATGCACACTGTGCATTTTTCACATTAATTTACGCCGAGTCTACGTGCTCTCTGAGTCTCTCGTCCTCCTCCAGGACTCTAGACCGCTCGTTAATTCTGCCAGTAACGCCCGAGTACCCGACCAATTATCACCGGATCTTGCTGCTTGGGGAAGCCACATGCTCGAGATCTCCAGAGTCTTCACTGCAGCAGCAGCAGCACTAACGTAACGAACCGGCCGGCGGCCGCCGCGCGACATGGCGCGCACGTCTTCCGTGGGGAGCGGATCGACCGACACCAATGGTTCGTCGCAGCCTCGTCTCATCATTCCTCGTCGGCGAGACGGCGGAGAACGTTCGATCCGTGGACCGCGCGCGGAGCCCGTACGAGGAACAGCCACGGGGTGAACTGCGCCGCCGGCCGCTCCGAACCACGCATGACGTGTCGCCGTCCGCGCTGCGCCTCCGCTCGCTGTTACGAGGTGGCATGGGCACCGGTCCACGTACGGCCGCACCAGTGCAGCAACGCAGCACGGCACGTGGTCTCGGCCGACCGTTGCGGCGCGCACCGACGCGTTTCCACGTGCGTTTCGTATGTACGCCCCGGCCCCGCTCGGCGCACGCTGCGCGCGTACGTCTAGCAACCGGCCACGGATCGTGCAGAGCTTCTGTGTCGTGAAAGACTGATCAGAGTAGCAAGCTACCGTTCTTGAGCAGGTTGGTGTCTCTAGGGGTTCTGTCTCCATCACAGAGCACAATTTTTTTTGTTTTGATCCTTTTTTTAAAACCTATTCGAGATTTGATTCTAGTTTGAAATTTTTTCAAGATCTGACCCTTTTGCTACCGTCAGGGTCCATGATGATAGAAAACATCCCTACCGCCAAACATACTAGCGGTAGCCTGTACAACCCTATCATCAAGGTGCTTGGTGGTAGGCACGAGCACGCACTGTGTTCAACACTTAGTAGAATTTTGCGGTAGGGCATGCAACCCTACCACCAGGGACCTTGGCGGTAGGCTGTTAGACCCTATCGCCATGGACCTTGGCGGTATTAAAAGGGTCTGATCTCGAAATTTTATCAGACTAGGGTCAGATCTCGAATAGATATCAGAGAAGGGCAAAAACACGAAATTTAGCCACCACGGAGTGGGCTAAAAACAAGAAGACTCAAAAACTGTAATCAACTATATAAACTACTCTTTACTTCGACAGAAACACTTTTGCTGTTCGTCGGCTCCGCGATCGGTAGATCTGCCTTTCATCGGAAGACCCACAAGATCTGCCTTTTGATGCGACCTTTGTTGCATTCCCTTCAAGCGCAACAAAGGTCTATTGCAGACCGGTCAGGGAAAGGTAGGGCAGTTGCTGGCGTACGACATTGCCATGGCGATGTGCGGCGGCGAGCCGATCTTAGGCTGTTTCGGAGATCTACAGAGGAGAGAGGAAGGTGAGAAAGGAGGGAGAAGGAGGAGGAGGGAAGGAAGGATAAGGGCGCCGAGGCGTGCTACTATGGCAAGCTCGCTGGCCGGCGCAGCACGCAACGAAGGTGGGCGAGCTCTCGGGACGGGAGCTCGGGCCAGGTGGGCTTGCAGTTAGCGGCAACAACGGCGATGACCTCCTAGTCTCAGATCGGTGAGCGGAGATGCTTTTTGCAAAGGTCATGTTGCAATGGCGACGGACACGGCCACGGACCTAAGATGCCTTTGCAACAAGGGTCATGTTGCAATGGTGACAAGGCTCTTGTGTTGCATTGGCAACATTAGCTATGAGCCGAAAATACTTCTGCAACAAGGGTCATGTTGCAATTGCAATAAGGCTCTTGTTGCAACGAGAGAAACAGAGAATAGAAACACAGAGTACAATCACACGGTGAGAGCATCATAGATCGGATAGCTTGCGATCTAGACGATCTTTTCAAAAGATCGGTAGGCCGACGCATAGCATGCCCCTTACTTTAAATACAACACCGTAAATCTCAACACCATTTTTTGTCACGACATTTGCATGTTTGTCATGTTATAAGCTGGTTGCTCGATTTGGGTATCAATGCCATTGGGCAATGGACAAAAGGTCAAGTTCTTAGAGAACAAATGGTTTGGTCGAGCCAACCTATCAACTACTCTGATCCATCCTTTTCCTAATGTAGTGTCTAATGATTTTTTTTCCGAAAAGTCCAGCTTCATAAATTTGATCAAGTTCATAGAGAAAACTATTTATACGATTACAAAAATACGTCTCACGATTAAAAAGTTAGTTAAACAAAGTACAAATTATGCATGATGACATGGAGGGGACACATAAACAATTATTCTTGGGGCATGATTGATCTTAGATGTTTTGCACCAACAACGGCCAACAAATGGTCTCATGTTTAATATTAGCAACTTATTTTTTGACCAAAACAAATGGTGTTGCATTTCATTGAGTAAGAAGAGGTTACAAGTCCAGACCGAGCACACAAACACATGATGACACACACTAGCACCCTAAGCTCGAGTGGAGCACACTAGACGAACACCACCACATACGACACAACCCAACAACGCAAGAGGCAAAGCGGCACCAACTCAGCTCCAATGATCATGAATATTCAACCAAACACCGGAGTTTATCAACCTCCATCGCCATCTAACCAAGCAAGACGGACGCCTTTAGCACTAGTCGTTTGGTTGCCGCCCAACACCACTCAAAGAGAGGGAGAGGTGTCATACGGGAACGAGATGATCAAGGGAAGAGCACAACACTAACCCAACTTCAGATGGAGACATCAAAATACATTTCCACTTGATTGAGTATCCAGACCACATCTTTCGAGCATCATCACTAACAACTACCTTCGCCCCACTAGTCCATCAAAACAACATCGCCGAGAGAATGAATAGAGCAATCACCATCACTACAAGAGCCACCGGTCCCCGTGTTGGGGAACGTAGTAATTTCAAAAAAATTCCTACGCACACGCAGGATCATGGTGATGCATAGTAACGAGAGGGGAGAGTGTTGTACCCTCGTAGACCGGCAACGGAAGCGTTGACACAACATAGAGGAAGTAGTCGTACGTCTTCCCGATCCGACCAATCCAAGTACCGAATGTACGGCACCTCCGAGTTCTGCATATGTTCAACTCGGTGACGTCCCTCGAGCTCCGATCCAGCAAAACATTGAGGGATAGTTTCGTCAGCACGACAGCGTGATGACGGTGATGATGTTCTACCGACGCAGGGTTTTGCCTAAGCACCGCTACGATATGACCAAGGTGGAATATGGTGGAAGGGGGCACCGCACACGGCTAAGGAACGATCACGAGGATCAACTTGTGTGTCATGAGGTGCCCCCTTGCCTCGGTATATAAAGGAGGAAGAGGGGAGGTGCAATCGGCCCTATGGGTGCGCCTGGAGGAGTCCTACTCCAACCGGGAGTAGGACTCCCCCCTCTTAGCTTGTTGGAAAAGGAAGGAGGAAGGGAGAAAGATGAAAGGGGGGCGCCGCCCCCCTTCCTTGTCCTATTCGGACTAGGGGGGAGGGGGAGTGCGGCCTGCCCTGGCCGGCCCTCCTCTTCTCCCTTATGGCCCATGTAGGCCCAATAACCCCCGGGGGGGTTCCGGTAACCCCCCGGTACTCCCGTAAAATCCCGATTTCACCCGGAACGTTTCCGATATCCAAATATAGGCTTCCAATATATCAATCTTTATGTCTCGACCATTTCGAGACTCCTCATCATGTCCGTGATCACATCCCGGACTCCAAACAACCTTCGGTACATCAAAATACAAAAACCCTAATTACGATCGTCACCGAACTTTAAGCGTGCGGACCCTACGGGTTCGAGAACTATGTAGACATGACCGAGACACGTCTCTGGTCAATAACCAATAGCGGAACCTGGATGCTCATATTGGCTCCTACATATTCTATGAAGATCTTTATCGGTCATACCGCATAACAACATACGTTGTTCCCTTTGTCATCGGTATGTTACTTGCCCGAGATTCGATCGTCGGTATCTCAATACCTAGTTCAATCTCGGTACCGGCAAGTCTCTTTACTCGTTCCGCAATACATCATCTCGCAACTAACTCATTAGTTGCAATGCTTGCAAGGCTTATAGTGATGTGCATTACTGAGTGGGCCCAAAGATACCTCTCCAACAATCGGACTGACAAATCCTAATCTCGAAATACGCCAACCCAACAAGTACCTTTGGAGACACTTGTAGAGCACCTTTATAATCACCCAGTTATGTTGTGATGTTTGGTAGCACACAAAGTGTTCCTCTGGTAAACGGGAGTTGCATAATCTCATAGTCATAGGAACATGTATAAGTCATGAAGAAAGCAATAGCAACAAACTAAACGATCAAGTGCTATGCTAACGGAATGGGTCAAGTCAATCACATCATTCTCCTAATGATGTGATCCCGTTAATCAAATGACAACTCATGTCTATGGTTAGGATACATAACCATCTTTGATCAATGAGCTAGTCAAGTAGAGGCATACTAGTGACACTCTGTTTGTCTATGTATTCACACATGTATTATGTTTCCGGTTAATACAATTCTAGCATGAATAATAAACATTTATTATGATATAAGGAAATAAATAATAACTTTATTATTGCCTCTAGTGCATATTTCCTTCAGTCTCCCACTTGCACTAGAGTAAATAATCTAGTTCACATCGCCATGTGGTTTAATACCAATAGTTCACATCACCATGTGATTAACACCCATAGTTCACATCGACATGTGACCAACACCCAAAGGGTTTACTAGAGTCAATAATCTAGTTCACATCGCTATGTGATTAACACCCAAAGAGTACTGAGGTGTGATCATGTTTTGCTTGTGAGAGAAGTTTAGTCAACGGGTCTGCCACATTCAGATCCATAAGTATTTTGCAAATTTCTATGTCAACAATGCTCTGCACAGAGCTACTCTAGCTAATTGCTCCCACTTTCAATATGTATCCAGATTGAGTTTAAGGTCATCTGGATTAGTGTCAAAATTTGCATCGACATAACCCTTTACGACGAACCTTTTGTCACTTCCATAATCGAGAAACATATCCTTATTCCACTAAGGATAATTTTGACCAATGTCCAGTGATCTACTCCTAGATCACTATTGTACTCCTTTGCCAAACTCAGGGCAGGGTATACAATAGGTCTGGTACACAGCATGGCATACTTTATAGAACCTATGGCTGAGGCATAGGGAATGACTTTCATTCTCTCTCTATCTTCTGCCATGGTCGGGTTTTTAATTCTTACTCAACTTCACACCTTGTAACATAGGCAAGAACTCCTTCTTTGACTGTTTCATTTTGAACTACTTCAAAATCTTGTCAAGGTATGTACTCGTTGAAAAACTTATCAAGCGTCTTGATCTATCTCTATAGATCTTGATGCTCAATATGTAAGCAGCTTCACCGAGGTCTTTCTTTGAAAAAACTCCTTTCAAACATTCCTTTATGCTTTGCAGAATAATTCTACATCATCTCCGATCAACAATATGTCATACATATACTTATCAGAAATGTTGTAGTGCTCCCACTCACTTTCTTGTAAATACAGGCTTCACTGCAAGTCTGTATAAAACTATATGCTTTGATCAACTTATCAAAGTGTATATTCCAACTCCGAGATGCTTGCACCAGTCCATAGATGGATCGCTGGAGCTTGCATATTTTTTTATTACCTTTAGGATTGACAAAACCTTCTGGTTGCATCATATACAACTCTTCATTAATAAATCCATTAAGGAATGTAGTTTTGTTTATCCATTTGCCATATTTCATAAAATGCGGCAATTGCTAACATGATTCGGACAGACTTAAGCATAGATACGAGTGAGAAACTCTCATCGTAGTCAACACCTTGAACTTGTCGAAAACCTTTTTGCGACAATTCTAGCTTTGTAGATAGTAACACTACTATCAGCGTCCGTCTTCCTCTTGAAGATCCATTTAATCTCAATGGCTCGCCGATCATTGGGCAAGTCAATCAAAGTCCATACTTTGTTCTCATACATGGATCTCATCTCAGATTTCATGGCCTCAAGCCATTTCGCGGAATCTGGGCTCATCATCGCTTCCTCATAGTTCGTAGGCTCGTCATGGTCAAGTAACATGACCTCCAGAACAGGATTACCGTACCACTCTGGTGCGGATCTCACTCTGGTTTACCTACGAGGTTCGGTAGTAACTTGATCTGAAGTTACATGATCATCATCATTAGCTTCCTCACTAATTGGTGTAGTAGTCACAGGAACAGATTTCTGTGATGAACTACTTTCCAATAAGGGAGCAGGTACAGTTACCTCATCAAGTTCTACTTTCCTCCCACTCACTTCTTTCGAGAGAAACTCCTTCTCTAGAAAGGATCCATTCTCAGCAACGAATAACTTGCCTTCGGATCTGTGATAGAAGGTGTACCCAACAGTTTCTTTTGGGGTATCCTATGAAGATTTACTTCTCCGATTTGGGTTCGAGCTTATCATGTTGAAACTTTTTCACATAAGCATCGCAGTCCCAAACTTTAAGAAACGACAGCTTAGGTTTCTCGCCAAACCACAGTTCATATGGTGTCATCTCCAGGGATTTAGATGGTGCCCTATTTAACGTGAATGTAGCTGTCTCTAATGCATAACCCCAAAACAATAGTTGTAGATCGGTAAGAGACATCATAGATCATACTATATCTAATAAAGTACAGTTATGACGTTCAAACACACCATTACACTATAGTGTTCCAGGTGGCGTGAGTAGTGAAACTATTTCACATTGTTTTAACTGAAGGCCAAACTCGTAACTCAAATATTTTACTTCTGCGATCATATCGTAGAAACTTTTATTTTTGTTACGATGATTCTCCACTTCACTCTGAAATTCTTTGAACTTTTCAAATGTTTTAGACTTGTGTTTCATCAAGTAGATATACTCATATCTGCTCAAATCATCTGTGAAGATCAGAAAATAATGATACATGCCGCGAGCCTCAATATTCATCGGACCACATACATCAGTATGTATGATTTCCAATAAATCTTTTGCTCGCTCCATTGTTCCGGAGAACGGAGTCTTAGTCATCTTGCCCATGAGGCATGGTTCGCAAGCATCAACTAATTCATAATCAAGTGATTCCAAAAGCCCATCAGCATGGATTTTCTTCATGCGCTTTACACCAATATGACCTAAATGACATTGCCACAAATAAGTTGCACTATCATTATTAACTTTGCATCTTTTGGCTTCAATATTATGAATATGTGTATCACTACGATCGAGATCCAACAAACCATTTTCATTGGGAGTATGACCATAGAAGGTTTTATTCATGTAAATAGAACAACAATTATTCTCTAGTTTACATGAATAACCGTATTGCAATAAACATGATCCAATCGTATTCATGCTCAACGCAAACACTAAATAACATTTATTTTAGGTTCAACACTAATCCCGAAAGTATAGGGAGTGTGCGATGATGATCATATCAATCTTGGAACCACTTCCAATACACATCGTCACTTCACCCTTAACTAGTCTCTGTTCATTCCGCAACTCCCGTTTCGAGTTACTATTCTTAGCAACTGAACTAGTATCAAATACTGAGGGGTTGCTATAAACACTAGTAAAGTACACATCAATAACATGTATATCAAATATACCTATGTTCACTTTGCCATCCTTCTTATTCGCCAATTACTTGGGGTAGTTCCGCTTCCAGTGACCAGTCCCTTTGCAGTAGAAGCACTCAGTTTCAGGCTTAGGTCCAGACTTGGGTTTTTCACTTGAGCAGCAACTTGCTTGCCGTTCTTCTTGAAGTTCCCCTTTCTTCCCTTTGCCCCTTTACTTGAAACTAGTGGTTTTGTTTACCATCAACACTTGATGCTTTTCTTGATTTCTACCTTCGTCGATTTCAGCATCACGAAGAGCTTTGGAATCGTTTCCGTTATCCCTTGCATATTATAGTTCATCACGAAGTTCTACTAACTTGGTGATGGTGACTAGAGAATTCTGTCAATCACTATTTTATCTGGAAGATTAACACCCACTTGATTCAAGCGATTGTATTACCCAAACAATCTGAGCACATGCTCACTCCTTGAGCTATTCTCCTCCATCTTTTAGCTATAGAACTTGTTGGAGACTTCATATCTCTCAACTCGGGTATTTGCTTGAAATATTAACTTCAACTCGTGGAACATCTCATATGTTCCATGACGTTCAAAACGTCTTTGAAGTCCCGATTCTAAGCCGTTAAGCATGGTGCACTAAACTATCAAGTAGTCATCATATTGAGCTAGCCAAACGTTCAGAACGCCTGCATCTGCTCCTGTAATAGGCCTATCACCTAGCGGTGCATCAAAGACATAATTCTTCTGTGCAGCAATGAGGATAATCCTCAGATCATGGATCCAATCCGCATCATTGCTACTAACATTTTTCAACTTAGTTTTCTCTAGGAACATATAAAAATTAAACGGGGAGCAATATCGCGAGCTATTGATCTACAACATAGATATGCTAATACTACCAGGACTAAGTTCATGATAAATTAAAGTTCAATTAATCATATTACTTAAGAACTCCCACTTAGACAGACATCCCTCTAATCTTCTAAGTGATCACGTGATCCATATCAACTAAACCATGTCCGATCATCACGTCAGATGGAGTAGTTTCAATGGTGAACATCACTATGATGATCATATCTACTATATGATTCACGCTCGACCTTTCGGTCTCCGTGTTCCGAGGCCATATCTGTTATATGCTAGGCTCGTCAAGTTTAACCTGAGTATTCCGCGTGT
Organism: Triticum aestivum; assembly: GCF_018294505.1. NCBI lineage: Eukaryota > Viridiplantae > Streptophyta > Magnoliopsida > Poales > Poaceae > Triticum > Triticum aestivum. The sequence goes on from NC_057806.1 coordinate 452,977,887, forward strand.
GCAACTATTTTGCACCCATTGTATTTGAACGTGGAGCCTATCACACCCGATCATCACGTGGTGTCTCAGCACGAAGAACTTTCGCAATGGTGCATACTCAGGGAGAACACTTATACCTTGATAATTTAGTGAGAGATTATCTTATAAAGCTACCGCCGAACTAAGCAACACAAGATGTATAAAAGATAAACATCACATGCAATCATAATATGTGACATGATATGGCCATCATCATCTTGTGCCTTTGATCTCCATCTCCAAAGCATCGTCATGATCTCCATCGTCACCGGCATGACACCATGATCTCCATCATCTTGATCTATATCAATGTGTTGTAACATGGTTGTCACGCCAACAATTGCTCTTGCAACTATTGCTATCGCATAGCGATAAAGTAAAGAAATTATTTGGCGCTTGCATCTTATGCAATAGAGAGATAACCATAAGGCTTTTGCCGGTTGCCGATAACTTCAACAAAACATGATCATCTCATACAACAACTTATATCTCATCATGTCTTGACCATATCACATCACAACATGCCCTGCAAAAACAAGTTAGACGTCCTCTACTTTGTTGTTGCAAGTTTTACGTGGCTGCTATGGGCTGAGCAAGAACCGTTCTTACCTACGCATCAAAACCACAATGATAGTTTGTCAAGTTGGTGCTGTTTTAACCTTCGCAAGGACCGGGCATAGCCACACTTGGTTCAACTAAAGTTGGAGAAACTGACGCCCGCTAGTCACCTGTGTGCATAGCACGGCGGTAAAACTAGTCTCGCGTAAGCGTATGCATAATGTCGGTCCGGGCCGCTTCATCCAACAATACCGCTGAACCAAAGTGTGACATGCTGGTAAGCAGTATGACTTATATCGCCCACAACTCACTTGTGTTCTACTCGTGCATATTACATCAACGCATAAAACCTGGGCTCGGATGCCACTGTTGGGGAACTGTAGGATCGAAAGTATGTCTAGAGGGGGAGTGATTAGACTACTTGACCAAATAAAAATCTAGCCTTTTCCCAATTTTAGTTCTTGGCAGATTTTAGCTATCTTAGCACAAGTCAAGCAATCTCCACAATATTCAAGCAAGCATGCAAAAGAGTATATGAGCAGTGAAAAGTAAAGCATGCAACTTGCAAGAATGTAAAGGGAAGGGTTTGGAGAATTCAAACGCAATTGGAGACACAGATGTTTTTGTCATGGTTCCGATAGGTGGTGCTATCGTACATCCACGTTGATGGAGACTTCAACCCACGGAGGGTAACGGTTGCGCGAGTCCAAGGAGGGCTCCACCCATGAAGGGTCCATGAAGAAGCAACCTTGTCTATTCCATCACGACCGTCGCCCACGAAGGACTTGCCTCACTAGCGGTAGATCTTCACGAAGTAGGCGATCTCCTTGCGCTTACAAACTCCTTGGTTCAACTCCACAATCTTGTCGGAGGCTCCCAAGTGACACCTAGCCAACCTAGGAGACACCACTCTCCAAGAAGTAACAAATGGTGTGTTGATGATGAACTCCTTGCTCTTGTGCTTCAAATGATAGTCTCCCCAACACTCAACTCTCTCTCACAGGATTTGGATTTGGTGGAAAGAAGATTTGAGTGGAAAGCAACTTGGGGAAGGCTAGAGATCAAGATTCATATGGTTAGAATGGAATATCTTGACCTCAACACAAGTGTAGGTGGTTCTCTCTCAGAAAATGTGTATTGGAAGTGTAGGTATGCTCTGATGGCTCTCTCCATAAATGAAGAGTGGGTGGAGGGGTATATATAGCCTCCACACAAAATCTAACCGTTACACACAATTTACCAAACTCGGTGGGACCGAATGGTTAAACTCGGTCGGACCGATTCAGCAAACCTAGTGACCGTTAGGATTTTCGGTGGGACTGAGATGCAACTCGGTAGGACCGATATGGTTAGGGTTAGGGCATAACGTAATCTCGGTGTGACCGATTACACAAACTCGGTGGGACCGATTTTGGTAATAAGCTAACCAGAGAGTTGGTCAGGTAAACTCGGTGGGACCGATTCGCTCATCTCAGTGAGACCAAAATGTTACAAAAGGGAAACAGAGAGTTTACATTGCAATCTCGGTGGGACCGATCGCTCATCTCGGTAAGACCGAAACATTACGAAGGGAAACAGAGAGATTACAATCCCATCTCGGTGAGACCAAGATCCCTATCGGTGAAACCGAATTGCTAGGGTTTGTGGCAGTGGCTATGACATTTGAAACTCGGTGGTGCCGGATAGAAATAATCGGTGGGGCCAAGTTTGACTTTTGGTTTAGGTCATATGTGGATGTGGGAAGGTAGTTGAGGGTTTTTGGAGCATATCACTAAGCACTTTGAGCAAGCAAGCCATTAAGCAACACCTCATCCCTCCTTGATAGTATTGGATTTTCCTATAGACTCAATGTGATCTTGGATCACTAAAATATAAAATGTAGAGTCTTGATCTTGAAGCTTGAGCCAAACTTTTTGTCCTTAGATTTTTGAGGGATCCACTTTCATCATCCATGCCATGCCATTCATTGAGCTTTTCTTAAAATATTAATCTTGGAATAATGTTAGCTCAATGAGCTATATGTTGTTAGGAATTACCAAAACCACCCGGGGATAGTTGCACTTTCAATCTCCCCCTTTTTGGTAACTGATGACAACATATAGATCAAAGCTTCGACAAATGATAATAAGAGTGAAAGATATCGTCGCTTTGAGAAATATGTGAAAAGCAAGAGCTCCCCCTAAATTTGTGCATATCTTAAGATTTGCTTTGGACTGCAAATGCACAATGAGTTAGGATCATGGGTTACTCTTCCATGTCACATACATCTTGGTGGAGTGCTCAAAATGATAAGAATTAAATACATGCACTCATCACCAAGCAAAGTGAATGATCATATAAGGATAAGTAAGATAATATCATCTAACAAGCATAAGTGTAGCGTATGATCAACCACATGATCATCAATGTCTCACAGATAATAGCATAGTATCTCAAGCAATCAAAAGACAAACAAAGTTCAACCAAGAAGACAAGAGAGAACAAAAGCAAACTCTCTCTCTCGAAGCCTATGATCTATAAATTTTTCTCCCCCTTTGGCAACAAGTTACCAAAAAGTTCATAGAAAATGCATAGCACTAAAACGTCTCTCAGGCTTGGTCTTCAGGTGGTGGTGTCCGGAGAACTCCAAGGATGAAGGCTTCAGTCGAAGTAGACGGAGCTGATGGGGTAGGTGCTGGAGCTGGTGGCACTGAAGCTGTAGCTGGTGCAGATGAAGTGGCTCTAGTGTCTGGTACAGGCACTGCAGCAGATCTCTGAGCTCAAGGCACTCTGGCAAATGCATCAGGGGTTGTCTTGCCCTTCCTCTCCTGCATGTCATCCTGTAGCTGCTCCACAACAGACTGAATCTCAGTTACTTTGACATCTAAATCATAGAATTTTTGTTCCACGATTCTTTCCAAGCTCTCCTGGTTTTGAGTCAGGGTGGCCAACCCCTTCTCAATCCTCAGAGTTGATGCTATCAAGTAACCAAGCTGGTCCTGCTTGCTTTTCAAAAAGTACTCAGATGCCTCCTCTTGAGTTAGCATCTTAGCAGCCTTCTCTTTCTTTGACTTCTCCTTCTTTGCTTGTGCTTGCACTGAGGAGGGTTCATCTTCATTCATCACAACTTGGTTGTCCTCGAAGTCAGGATAGATAGGCAAGTGTTCCTTATCCAACAAGTATGTGCCTGTGCCCATCTTTGAGTTTATCAACTCCTAGATCTGTGGGGCATATCCACAACTTCTTTTCTGGTCAGCTGCAGTCCTCTTGATAGTCTCAACTATAAGGCTCACGACCTTGAACTTCTGTGGCACATCAAATATATGTAGCAAGTTAATTGCATGCCCTCTGATCATGTTGTGGTCACCTGACTTGGGCAAAAGAGTGTGCCTTAGGATCCAGTTGATCGTTGGCAGTCCTGACAGAAGAAAATGGACTGACCCAAACTTGAAAGTCTCAAGAGCATCTTCAGGAATCTCCTTGTACATCTTTGACATAGAATTGTGATCCATCTTTTTCTTAGCATAAACATCCAAGTCATCTTGACTTTCCTTTGGGGCATTGATCATATTGGCCCATTCCTCAATAGTTGATTGGTATCTCATTCCTTCAGACATCCAAACTATTCTGCCATCTGGATAGAAGTGTGCTGTGGAGTAGAATTGCATTATGAGCTCCTCATTCCACTTTGTGAGCTTCTGCCCAACAAAGTCTGCAACTCCACAAGCACTAAAGCTGTCAAACACACCAGGATAGTGTTCCTCATTTTCCTTGATATACTTCCAGTCGACCCACCTCATTTCACACACTATAGGTTTCTTGTCCGGCAGCACTGTCTCATAGAAATCTTATTGTTCCTTTGTGTGGAACCTGTAATCAACAGTAGTTCTTCTTCTTGTAGCATATGGGTCTGTCTCTCTCCATTTCCTCAGTCCTGAGTCTCTCCTGATCTTCATGTTCTCAGCCACAGGATGAGCATCATTATGGTCTGGAATCTTGGGTTTGAGCTTCCTCAGGACTTGTCCTTCATCATCTTCATCAGCAGCAACTTTAGGCACTGGGGCCTTATTCTTCTCAGCAGCTGGTATGTTTCTGGTATTTCTCTTTGGTGCAGTCTTGGGCTTGGAGGCAGGTTTGGGTGCTTCTTTGGGCTTTGATGATGCAGCCCCTATCCTGGTAGCATCACCCATAAGCTTACGTGCCTTGGGTGCTGGTGCAGGAACATCTTCTTCCTCTTCTTCTTCCATCATGGAGGCCTTTCCAATCACTCTGGCCATGGTCTTCTTAACCCTTTCCTTCCTTTTCTTTCCTTCTGCAGCAGGCTCTTTGGGTTGAGATTCCAAAGATGCTTGAGAGGATGCTCCGGCCTTAGACATTGGTTGTCTTCCTGCTGGCCTTTTGATCTTCATCCCTGGCTTAACTGCGGCTGAGCTGTACTCCTTCTTAACCACTTTCTTCTTTGATGTGGCCTCATCCTCAGTGGCCACATAGTCTTCATGCTCAGACTCTGAAGTTTTCTTCTTACTTGCTCTAGTGGCAGCCTTTGGCAAATTGCTTGGGGTGCTCCCGCTACCATCATCTGAACTCCAAGAGGGACTAGTGCCCTCACTCAGGTGAACCTGCTCCTCTGACCTGTTCTGGCTGTCACTCTGGTCAGACATGTTGCAAACACTAACTGCAGACCCTGTGAATAGATTGTAGATGAGATAGAGTGGATGAGCATCACAAAATACAGAGATTTTTGCAAAAGAATGAGTCAAAAACATAGTTTTAGTTTTCCACAGAAAGCATTTTGGATCAACCGATTTGCAAACTCGGTGATACCGAAGCAGCTGTTGGAACCTAAACTAGTGAACTCAGTCAGACTGAGTCACAGTTCGGTGGCACCGAGACTGCTAGGGTTTCACAAAGTCCTGAACTCGGTCACACCGATTTGCAATTCTCGGTCAGAACGAGAACCACATGTGCAATGGCCTTGGCCGAATCGGTGGAACCGAGTTCTGCAACCCGGTGGGTCCGAGATGGTTTCGGCGGAAACCTAACCCTAATTTTTCGATTCAACTCTAATCTACGGAGTGGTTTGACAGGATAGAAGCGTTTCAATCGTGGTAAGAATCATAATGAACACAATGTGCTAGGAATCGGACGGGGATAGCACTGTGATCGAGTCCATACCCTAGTTCGGCGATGAACTCGCTACAGCGGCAACGGCGGGGAAGAATTCCGTTGACGGCGGTGGAGACCAGCGACAGGAGGTGACTAGCGACGAGGAAGACGATCCGGAGACCCAGGAGGCAGAGCGAGCTATGCGCGGGCGAAGGGGTTTCGGAGAAATGTCCAAAATTTTGCCCGTGAGTATATATAGCCCGACCCTGTCGGTGTGACCGAGTGGAACAACTCGGTGGCACCGAGATGCATAACTGTTGACAGTTACATCAACTCGGTATGACTGAAAAGTTCAAATCGGTTGCACCGAGATTGAAAACCTAGATCGACTTAGTGATCTCGGTATGACCAAAATGGATGAATTGGTCAGACCGAAACGCACAAAGAAGTTTTGGAAGTTTAAGTCTATGATGAATCGGGGACTCCGAGTGCTCCTCACACAAAGTGGTTCGAATCTGACTTGATCAAATTTTGTGATGTAGCATGAATAGAGTTTGAGACGAGAAAAGCATAGATATCTAGAGAGGGTTCTTAGGCATTCTTGTCCATCCACTTGGCAAAAGAAAACCAATCAATCAAAACAACAAGTGGATGTCCTCGAATGAGTAAAATATGCAATCAACATGCTCACACAATAAAATGGCAATTGAAATATGTGACAAAGCATGCACAACCAATTCTAGCATCTATCAAACAATTTGCGATGACTAGGTCATCTATATATGAATATATTGACTTAGGAGTCAAATGAGAACATTTGATCATAGGTCATACTCATCGTTTAAGCACAAGTGGGGTTACGACTTTTACATAAAGCATTGTTGTGTTCACACCATTAGAGTTGCTTTAGCTCAATTCTTAGAGTAAAGCTCCCCCTAGATATGAGATCCCCCCTAAGACTAACCTTGGGTTTTGTCGATGATGACTTCATGTAGATGTTGAAGATGTGGATGCTCAATGTTGATGTAGATCATTTGGAGCTATCCATTGGAGTGAGTTGCACTTTCATTACCTACACGGGTTAGTCCCACAAGGAACAAACAAGGATATCCATAGACATAGAGTGATGCACACACAAGATGATGTCTTATGAAAGCTTTTAGGTTACCTTGTCCCTTGTCTTACCAACAAGAGGGTTTGTGACTCCTTGAACTAGTGCAAGATGTGGAAGTTGATTGCACTTGTTCTTGCCAAGATGATAAGAGTGAAGTATGTTAGCGGAGTCACCCTCAAGAACTCTCTAGTTCTTCTTCTTCGGGATCCACACCATCTTGATGGGAATCCTCGGTGTTGTAGTTGTACTTGATGAAGTGGAACTTGAAGTAGTCTTGGGAACCCACTTGACCAAGGCCTTAGGAGCTTCTTCAAATGCATCAATTTCCTCTTGAAGCTTGTCCTTGCCTTTTTGCTTGTGGTCTTGTGGTGGAAGATCATCTTGAGCTTGTGTCCCTTTGAGAGAAGTAGGATCATACTCCTCTTGTTGAGGAACAAACTTAGACTTTGGGTATTTATCTTCTTCCCACTCAACTCCATTGGCATTGAACTTTCATTCAAAACCAACACCTTGATTCTTCCGGTGCATTCCTTGCTTGCGTACAATTTCCTCGAATTGCTTACTTCCGGCAAGGCTCTTGTAAACACCTTTCTCTATAATTCCCTTCAATAAGCTATTTTCTTGCTCAAGTGTAACTTGGCTAAGAGAATCATTAGTGGAATCAAGAGAACTACTAGAAGCAACAATATTGGATTTAGCATGATTATTGTTACTACTAGAGGAAGAATCTTTCTTGTTCTTGTTACTAGACTTGACTTGAGGCATGTAAGTGGATAAGAGTAAACGCTTGGCAATGTAAGAAGAACTTTTCTTGCGAAGATCATCATTGATTGCTTTTAAGAACTCATGCTCTTGCTCAAGGTTGAGATTTTCAAAGCATAGTTTCTCATGAGTCCTTAAAAGTTCTCGATGATCTCCTAAGATAGTTTCATGAGCTAACTTAATAGTGTTTAGTTCTTTAGTTAGAGACTCAATCTTCTCCTTATCATTGTCATTTGTTTTTTCTTGATTAGCATGATTAATTGACGTTCCATCATAGTATTCATCACTAGAGTTGTCAACAAGTAAATCATCATCACCTAACAAGTCATCTTCATCACTATTGAAATCAACATACTCGGGGTGTGATACCTTTGGGCCTTTAGGCATGAAGCATGTTCCAACTCCTTCATTTGGTGAATCAAATATGTCGTAGGAGTTGGTTATCACAAGTGCTAGACCGGCAACACCTTCATCTTGAGTATATTCGGAGTCGGAGTGATAGCTTCTCTCGGAGTGGTTGTCGGAGTCGGAGCCGGATACCCATTCACCAACATGAGCTTGATGTCTTCGTTTTGTGTAGCTCCTTGATGACTTGTCCTTTCTTTCCGAATCCTTGCTTCTTCGTGAGGGTATTTGTTCATAGCGATCATCTCTACTCCTTCTTTCTCTAGATGGTGATTCTTCTCTTCTACTTCTTCTTTTGGGAGAATCTTCTCTTCTCTTGTAGGGGGCCATACACTCATTGGAATAGTGTCCGGGCCTTCCACAATTGTAGCAGTTTCGCTCTCGACTAGAAGATCTTTTGTCATTGTAGGACCTTGACTTGGAGCTTCTCGCTTTGCTTCTACTCTTATAGAACTTGTTGAAGTTCTTCACCATTAAGCTCAATTCTTCATTGAAGGTTTGTTTCTCACTCGATGATGTGGGGGCTTCACATGAGGCTTTGTAAGCACCACTTGATTTGTTGTGAAGTTCCTCTTTATCCTTGAGTGACATCTCATGAGCAACAATTCTTCCGATGACTTCCGTTGGCTTGAGATCTTTGTAATTGGGCATCATTTGGATCAATGTGCACACGGTATCATATTTTTCATCCAAGGCTCTTAGGATCTTCTTGATGATGAATCTATCGGTCATCTCTTCACTCCTAAGCCGGCAATCTCATTTGTGATAAGAGCAAGCCTAGAGTACATTTCAGCGACACCTTCACCATCCTTCATTTTGAACTGGTCAAGTTGACTTTGAAGCACATCCAACTTGGATTCCTTGACAGAGTCGGTACCTTCATGCATGTCAATCAAAGTATCCCAAATTTCCTTTGCATTCTCAAGACGGCTGATTTTGTTAAATTCTTCGGGGCACAATCCGTTGAAGAGGATATCACAAGCTTGAGCATTGTATTATAGCATCTTCAACTCATCCGCGGTAGCTTCACGATTCGGTTCTCTCCCATCAAAGAATTCAGCTTGCAAGCCAACACACACAATAGCCCAAACGGCGGGGTTATGTCGAAGAATATGCATTTTCATCTTATGCTTCCAACTAGCAAAATTAGTACCATCAAAGTAAGGACCTCTACGGTGATAATTTCCCTCGCTAGACGCCATACTCTCCTAGGTTGTGAAACCAAGGCTATGACCACTAAAAGCTATGGAAATCAAAGCAAATGGAGACCAAAGCTCTGATACCACTTGTAGGATCGAAAGTATGTCTAGAGGGGGGGGGGGTGATTAGACTACTTGACCAAATAAAAATCTAGCCTTTTCCCAATTTTAGTTCTTGACAGATTTTAGCTATCTTAGCACAAGTCAAGCAATCTCCACAGAATTCAAGCAAGCATGCAAAAGAGTATATGAGCAGCGGAAAGTAAAGCATGCAACTTGCAAGAATGTAAAGGGAAGGGTTTGAAGAATTCAAACACAATTGGAGACACAGATGTTTTTGTCATGGTTCCGATAGGTGGTGCTATCGTACATCCACGTTGATGGAGACTTCAACCCACGGAGGGTAACGGTTGCGCGAGTCCAAGGAGGGCTCCACCCATGAAGGGTCCATGAAGAAGCAACCTTGTCTATTCCATCACGACCGTCGCCCACGAAGGACTTGCCTCACTAGCGGTAGATCTTCACGAAGTAGGCGATCTCCTTGCGCTTACAAACTCCTTGGTTCAACTCCACAATCTTGTCGGAGGCTCCCAAGTGACACCTAGCCAATCTAGGAGACACCACTCTCCAAGAAGTAACAAATGGTGCGTTCATGATGAACTCCTTGCTCTTGTGCTTCAAATGATAGTCTCCCCAACAATCAACTCTCTCTCACAGGATTTGGATTTGGTGGAAAGAAGATTTGAGTGGAAAGCAACTTGGGGAAGGCTACAGATCAAGATTCATATGGTTGGAATGGAATATCTTGACCTCAACACAAGTGTAGGTGGTTCTCTCTCAGAAAATGTGTATTGGAAGTGTAGGTATGTTCTGATGGCTCTCTCCACAAATGAAGAGTGGGTGGAGGGGTATATATAGCCTCCACACAGAATCTAACTGTTACACACAATTTGCCAAACTCGGTGGGACCGAATGGTTAAACTCGGCCGGAACGATTCAGCAAACCTAGTGACCGTTAGGATTTTCGGTGGGACTGAGATGCAACTCGGTAGGACCGATATGGTTAGGGTTAGGGCATAACGTAATCTCGGTGTGACCGATTACACAAACTCGGTGGGACCGATTTTGGTAATAAGCTAACCAGAGAGTTGGTCAGGTAAACTTGGTGGGACCGATTCTCTCATCTCGGTGAGACCGGAATGTTACGAAAGGGAAACAGCGAGTTTACATTGCAATCTCGGTGGGACCGATCGCTCATCCGGTAAGACCGAAACGTTGCGAAGGGAAACAGAGATATTACAATCCCATCTCGGTGAGACCGAGATCCCTATCGGTGAAACCAAATTGCTAGGGTTTGTGGCAGTGGCTATGACATTTGAAACTCGGTGGCGCCGGATAGAAAGAATCGGTGGGGCCGAGTTTGACTTTTGGTTTAGGTCATATGTGGATGTGGGAAGGTAGTTGAGGGTTTTTGGAGCATATCACTAAGCACTTTGAGCAAGCAAGCCATTAAGCAACACCTCATCCCTCATTGATAGTATTGGCTTTTCCTATAGACTCAGTGTGATCTTGGATCACTAAAATATAAAATATAGAGTCTTGATCTTGAAGCTTGATCCAAACCTTTTGTCCTTAGAATTTTGAGGGATCCACTTTCCTCATCCATGCCATGCCATTCATTGAGATTTTCTTAAAATATTAATCTTGGAATAATGTTAGCTCAATGAGCTATATGTTGTTAGGAATTACCAAAACCACCCGGGGATAGTTGCACTTTCAATCTCCCCCTTTTTGGTAATTGATGACAACATATAGATCAAAGCTTCGACAAATGATAATAAGAGTGAAAGATATCGTCGCTTTGAGAAATATGTGAAAAGCAAGAGCTCCCCCTAAATTTGTGCATATCTTAAGATTTGCTTTGGACTGCAAATGCACAATGAGTTAGGATCATGGGTTACTCTTCCATGTCACATACATCTTGGTGGAGCGCTCAAAATGATAAGAATTAAATACATGCACTCATCACCAAGCAAAGTGAATGATCATATAAGGATAAGTAAGATAATATCATCTAACAAGCATAAGTGTAGCGTATGATCAACCACATGATCATCAATGTCTACAGATAATAGCGTAGTATCTCAAGCAATCAAAAGACAAACAAAGTTCAACCAAGAAGACAAGAGAGAACAAAAGCAAACTCTGTCTCTCCCTCTCGAAGCCTATGATCTATACATTTTTCTCCCCCTTTGGCAACAAGTTACCAAAAAGTTCATAGAAACTGCATATCACTAAAATGTCTCTCAGGCTTGGTCTTCAGGTGGTGGTGTCCGGAGAACTCCAAGGACGAAGGCTTCAGTCGAAGTAGACGGAGCTGATGGGGTAGGTGCTGGAGCTGGTGGCACTGAAGCTGTAGCTGGTGATCACATCATTAGAGAATGATGTGATGGACAAGACCCATCCGTTAGCTTAGTATAATGATCGTTTTAGTATAATGATGTGATGACTATGAGATTATGCAACTCCCGAATACCGGAGGAACACCTTGTGTGGTATCAAACGTCACAACGTAACTGGGTGATTATAAAGATGCTCTGCAGGTGTCTCCGATGGTGTTTGTTGAGTTGGCATAGATCGAGATTAGGATTTGTCACTCCGTGTATCGGAGAGGTATCTCTAGGCCCTCTCGGTAATGCACATCACTATGAGCCTTGCAAACAATGTGTCTAATGAGTTAGTCACAGGATGATGCATTACAGAATGAGTAAAGAGACTTGCCCGTAACGAGATTGAACTAGGTATGGTGATACCGACGATCGAATCTCGGGCAAGTAATATACCGATGACAAAGGGAACAACATATGTTGTTATGCGGTTTGACCGATAAAAGATCTTCGTAGAATATGTAGGATCCAATATGAGCATCTAGGTTCCACTATTGGTTATTAACCGGAGATGTGTCTCGGTCATGTCTACATAGTTCTCGAACCCGTAGGGTCCGCATGCTTCACGTTCGATGACGATTTGTATTTTGACTTACGTGATTTGATGACCAAAGTTTGTTCGGAGTCCCAGATGAGATCACAGACATGACGAGGAGTCTCAAAATTGTCGAGAGTTTAAGATTCATATATTGGAAGGTTATATTCGAACACGGATTGGTTTCGGGAAGTATCAGATAAGTTTCGTAGTACCCGGGGTTACCGGACCCCCGCGGGGAAGTTAATGGGCCACACATGGGCCTTAGTGGAGGAGAGAGGGCCGACCAGTGAGGTGGCGCGCGCCCCCCTTGCCAATCCGAATTGGACAAGGGGTGGGGGCGGTGATGACCCACAAGTATAGGGGATCTACCGTAGTCCCTTCGATAAGTAAGAGTGTCGAACCCAACGAGGAGTAGAAGGAAATGATATGCAGTTTTCAGTAAGGTATTCTCTGCAAGCACTGAAATTATCGGTAACAAATAGTTTTGTGATAAGATAATTTGTAATGGGTAACAAGTAATAAAAGTAAATAAGGTGCAGCAAGATGACCCATTCCTTTTTGTAGCAAAGGACAAGCCTGGACAAACTCTTATATAAAGGAAAACGCTCCCGAGGACACATGGGAATTATCGTCAAGCTTGTTTTCATCACGCTCATATGATTCACCTTCGTTACTTTGATAATTTGATATGTGGGTGGATCTGTACTTGGGTACAACCCTGATAACCCACAAGTATAGGGGATCGCGACAGTTTTCGAGGGTAGAGTATTCAACCCAAATTTATTGATTCGACACAAGGGGAGCCAAAGAATATTCTCAAGTATTAGCAGCTGAGTTGTCAATTCAATCACACCTGGAAACTTAATATCTGCAGCAAGTGTTTAGTAGCAAAGTAATATGATAGTAGTGGTAATGGTAGCAAAAGTAATATTTTTGGTATTTTGTAGTGACAATAACAATAGCAACAGAAAAGTGAATAAGCGAAGAACAATATATGGAAAGCTCGTAGGCAATGGATCGGTGATGGAGAATTATGTCGGATGCGGTTCATCATGTAACAGTCATTACATTGGGTGACACAGTACTAGCTCCAGTTCATCAATGTAATGTAGGTATGTATTCCGAATATAGTCATACGTGCTTATGGAAAAGAACTTGCATGACATCTTTCGTCTTACCCTCCCGTGGCAGCGGGGTCCTAATGGAAAGTAAGGGATATTAAGGCCTCCTTTTAATAGAGTACCGGACCAAAGCATTAACACACGATGAATACATGAACTCCTCAAACTATGGTCATCACCGGGAGTGGTCCTGATTATTGTCACTTCGGGGTTGCAGGATCATAACACAAAGTAGGTGACTATAGACTTGCAAGATAGGATCAAGAACTCTCATATATTGATGAAAACATAATAGGTTTAGATCGGAAATCATGGCACTCGGGCCCTAGTGACAAGCATTAAGCATAGCAAAGTCATAGCAACATCAATCTTAGAACATAGTGGATACTAGGGATCAAACCCTAACAAAACTAACTCGATTACATGATGAATCTCATCCAACCCATCACCGTCGAGCAAGCCTACGATGGAATTACTCACGACGGCGGTGAGGATCATGAAATTGGTGATGGAGGATGGTTGATGATGATGACAACGATGGATTCCCCTCTCCGGAGCCCAGAACGGACTCCAGATCAGCCCTCCTGAGAGAGTTTAGGGCTTGGCGGCGGCTCCGTATCGTAAAACCGATGAATCTTTCTCCCTGATTTTTTTCTCCCTGAACACGAATATATGGAGTTGGAATTGAGGTCGGTGGAGCACCAGGGGGCCCCTGTGGCTAGGGTGTGGGCCCCTGGCCTTGATTCTTTGCCAGTATTTTTTATTATTTCCAAAAATAATCTTTGCGGAGGTTCAGGTCATTCCAAGAACTTTTGTTTCTGCGCATAAATAACACCATTGCAATTCTGCTGAAAACAGCGTCAGTCCGGGTTAGTTCCATTCAAATCATGCAAGTTAGAGTCCAAAACAAGGGCAAAAGTGTTTGGAAAAGTAGATACAACGGAGACGTATCAACTCCCCCAAGCTTAAACCTTTGCTTGTCCTCAAGCAATTCAGTTGACAAACTGAAAGTGATAAAGAAAACTTTTACAAACTCTGTTTGCTCTTGTTGTTGTAAATATGTATAGCCAGCATTCAAGTTTTCAGCAAGATTGTGAACTAACCACATTCACAATAACACTTAGGTCTCTTGTTTACTCATATCAATAGCATAATCAACTAGCGAGCAATAATAATAAATCTCAGATGACAACACTTTCTCAAAACAATCATGATATGATATAACAAGATGGTATCTCGCTAGCCCTTTCTGAGACCGCAAAACATAAATGCACAGCACCTTTAAAGATCAAGGACTGACTAGACATTGTAATTCATGGTGAAAGAGATCCAGTCAAGTTATAGTCAATGTAAACTAACAGTAATGAATGCAAATGACAGAGGTGCTCTCCAACTGGTGCTTTTTAATAAGAGGATGATGACTCAACATAAAAGTAAATAGATAGGCCCTTCGCAAAGGGAAGAAGGGATTTGTAGAGGTGCTAGAGCTCGGTTTTGAAATAGAGGTGTATAATATTTTGAGCGGTATACTTTCATTGTCAGCATAACAACCAAGAGATGGCGATATCTTCCATGCTACACACATTATAGGCGGTTCCCAAATAGAATGGTAAAGTTTATACCCCCCTCCACCAACAAGCATCAATCCATGGCTTGCTCGAAACAACGAGGGCCTCCAACTAACAAGAGTCCCGGGGGAGTTCTATTTGCAGTTATTTTGATTTGATTTGCATAAAGCATGGGACTGGGCATCCCGGTGACCAGCCATTTTCTCGTGAGTGAGGAGCGGAGTCCACTCCTCTTGAGAATAACCCGCCTAACATGGAAGATATGGACAGCCCTAGTTGATACCTGAGCTATTCGAGCATACAAAACAGAATGTTTATTTAAAGGTTTAGAGTTTGGCACATACAAATTTACTTGGAACGGCAGGTAGATACCGTATATAGGTAGGTATGGTGGGCTCATATGGAATAACTCTGGGTTTTATGTAATTGGATGCACAAGCAGTATTCCCGCTTAGTACAGGTGAAGGCTAGCAAAAGACTGGGAAGCGACCAGCTAGAGAGCGACAACAGTCATGAACATGCATTAAAATTAATCAACACTAAATGCAAGCATGAGTAGGATATAATGCACCATGAACATAAATATCGTAGAGGCTATGTTGATTTTGTTTCAATTACATGCGTGAACATGTGCCAACTCAAGCCACTCGAATCATTCAAAATAGGATACCACCCTATCATACCACATCAAAACCATTTTAATAGCATGTTGGCACGCAAGGTAAACCATTATAAGCTCCTAGCTAATTAAGCATGGCATAAGCAACTATAATCTCTAATTGTCATTGCAAACATGTTTATTCATAATAGGCTGAATCAGGAATGATGAACTAATCATATTTACAAAAACAAGAGAGGTCGAGTTCATACCAGCTTTTCTCATCTCAATAAGTTCATCATATAATCATCATTATTGCCTTCACTTGCACGACCGAATAGTGTGGATAATAATAATAGTGCACGTGCATTGGACTAAGCTGGAATCTGCAAGCATTCAATTCAAGAAAGAAGACAAGGTAATATGGCCTCTTTTGTCAGATCAACAATAATGGATATAAGAGCCACTTTAACATTTTAATTATGGTCTTCTCCTCTCGACCCCCAAAGGAAAGAAAAGAAATAAAACTATTTACCCGGGAAAGCTCCCAACAAGCAAAAGAACAACGAGAAATATTTTTGGGTTTTCTTTTTAATTACTACTACAAGCATGGAAAGTAAACTAATTAAAAGCTACAACTATTTTTTTTGTTTTTCTTAAGGTTTATTAAACACACAAGAAGAAAGCATAAAAAAGGAAAATAAACTAGCATGGATGATACAATGAAAAAGTATGAGCACCGACAACTAGCAATGAGTGTGTGAACATGAATGTAATGTCGGTGAGAAATACGTACTCCCCCAAGCTTAGGCCTTTGGCCTAAGTTGGTCTATGGCCACGGCTGGCTTGGCGGATATCCAAAGTAATAGTTGGGGTCGTACTGTGAAGAAGCCTCAGATTGCCACTGGTTGGCAATCGCCTCTGGATCCCACTAGTAATCAGACTATCGTGGAGGATCAAATTGTGGTTCCGGCTCTGGCTCTGTAGCTGATGTAGGGTTCCGGTAGGCATGAATGGCCTCCAACGGAACAAGGTACTTGCCTGCAGATAAATCAAACAAGGAAGGAGCAGGCAAGGTAATAGTCTCAGGATGATTTTTACCAAGCATTAATTTGTACTTAAGCTCCTTTTCCCTATACTTAACAATAAAATCATGTGCTACCATACTCTTATAATCTAAATAAACAGGAGGCATCAATTTTTCTTCTTTTTCATAATGCCTAATAGGTATGTTAAAATGTGCAGCGAGGCGCAAGGCGAAGATGCCTCCAAGGACGGGGCCTGTTGGGGATATAGCTACCAGGTATGACCCGCCCAGGAGGGGCCGGGTCAACCCGAATGGCGGGTTACAAAAGAAGCCCAGTAATATTCAAGGTGATAGTTTATTAAGACTTGTAGAAGGCCTAAGCCCAGAGGCGGCTTAAGGCCCAATATTGTAACCCGCCGTATGTAAAGAAAGACTTGTAAAGAAAGGCATATAAAATAAGTCACCGAGCCGGACACGTTTTATGAGCCGGCGGGGACTCTGTATGCCGCCAGGCGTCAACCCATGTATATAAGGGGACGACCCGACGGCGACTTAGGAGAAGAAACAAGAGATCGATAGCCAAGCTAGCGGATTCGCTCCTTGGTCATCGAAACCTAGCAATACAACATCAACTGGACTAGGCCTTACCTTCACCGTAAGGGGCCTTTGTCCCCATTAACTCCTTTAAGCTTCCTAGTTGCGATGGCCCTACGACTAAGTCCTTTCGCTAGGACATCTGCCATGACAATTCCATGATAGTTGGCACCCACCATGGGGCCAGTGCACGGTGGATTTGAGTTCTTGAAGGGCAACTTCAAAGGGCTCAAGGGATACGCTGTGGGCCGGATGACCAAGAGTCATCGCGGCAAGCTCTACATCGACGACGAAGGCTGGGGCCCCGAGGCCGGCTCAATTGAGTACGGGTACCGGGTCCCCTTTGGCGGAACCCATGTCTTCATCGGCCGGATCGGCGAGTCGGACCCTGAGCCGGACGTCTGCACCAACCTCATCGAGACGGCTCAGCGCGCGAGATCCGCCCGGGCTCAACCTGCCGTAAGGCATGCCTTCGTGGGTTGCATCCATGGAGGTGTGTTCTCTGAAGGATCAGTGGATGGCGGTGAGACGGCCATCTGTTCTGACGGTGAGTCGTCCTTAGGCGAGACAGATTCTTTGTGTCAGCTACAAGATGGCGTGCTTGGGGGCCGTTCCGATGGCAGCAGTATTCCGGACCTCTATGAGCCGCCGAATCGAGCCGGAGTTTTCATGGCTGGCACTCAACCCGGGCAGAACTCTATGGCTGCGGCCGGAATAACCACCGGGTCGGCAACAACCGGGTCAGGAGACCCCGCACGCCCCCCGGCTCAGCTGCTAATGGACCTCATGGATAAGTTGACGGATCTGTTGACTGCTGTAGTGGAGCCGGCGGATAAGGCTCAGCATTACACGGAGGTGGCACGACTACGCAAAGAGATGGCACAGGCCAAGGAAAATTTAGCAGCAAAAGAGGCCAGGATGGTCGCGGAGCGAGCGGCTTTGGATGCCCATGCTCAATAGCTTCAAGCGGAGACTTTCCGGCTCTCGGTGGATCTGAACGCGTCAAACGAGGTCATGAGGAGAAGGCACCAGAAAACTCAGTCATGTTTGCCTCTAACTTACGACCCTAGGAATCTCTTCCAAACACCTAGGGCTGGTCCAAGTAACCCGCCAGAGACAAACCGGATCACGACACCCGGGGCTGGGGCGCCGGTTCAACCGCGAGCCATGGAGCCACCCCGTATGAATACCGCTCCGCCTCATTACACACCAATACCACCAGGTCACTTTTCTAACCCTTTGGAGAATCTCATCGCTTCGTCGGCTCATTTGGCGGCTCTCCCGATGGAAGGCGAGTCTCTGACAGCAATTGAAACATGGAGGGTGAGAGGACTTCTTCAGACGGCTCTGGTGCAGCAGGATGCGTACTCTTACAGTCGAGACAGAATCCATTCAACCCCTCACCCAAGTTGGAGCCCGAGCTATAGCAGGCATATGGACTCAGCCGCTACGTCGAGCAATGCTCAACGCCGTAACCAACCGCGTAGGCATGTGCCGACACAGGGTGTTGCCCTTAACTTGGCAGATCGGGAGAGAATCCGTCAAGAGGTTGAGCGGGCGGTTTAACTGGCAGCTGAGCAGGCGGCTCATCAGGCTTTTCCGGTTTATCCGGCAACCTCTGTTGAGGCAGGAGTGGCCATAAGAACAGGAGGTGTCCCTTGCCTAGTGTCGGCTCTATGTAATGAGCGCTTGCCAAAGGACTTTAAAGGGCCTTGTAAGGTGCCTAATTACACGGTCGACTTGCAGCCTGGGGCATGGATTGAAAGTTATGAGATGGCGATGGAGCTATTGGAGATCAGCAATGCGACAATGGCTAAGTATTTCACTATGATGTTGGATGGAACAGTTCGCACTTGGTTGAAAGGGTTGCCCCCCACTTCTATCGGCTGATGGGCGGAGTTAAAAGCCTGGTTCATTCAGAACTTCAAGGACACATGTAAACAACCTATGTCAATCGTGGACCTGACTAACTATAAGAAAGAGGAAGGTTAGTCCACGACCCATTGGGTGCGCCGAGTCAAGGAGATAATACATTCATCTGATAAGATGGATGCCGGCTCTGCGGTCTTAATGTTGGAGAAAAATTGCCGTTTTGAACCTCTGAAACAGAAGCTGGGGCGGCTCAAGCGCGATTGTAATGACATGGGCCAGTTGATGGCAGCCCTGGTCAAATATGCTGATTCTGATAGTACCAAGGATCCTGCATCAGATGAAGAGAAGACAGGGAAGCGAAAGAAGAACGGCAACGGCAAGGGTCATCAGCATAACCCGGCGAATCAAGGAGGTAATAAACGTAAGGCTGACGAGTTTGTGGCTAACACCAATGCACAGGGAAACAACCAACGGCGCAAGGGTAGGGCACCTCCTCGGTCAGGCGGGTCAGGTCCCACCCTCGAGCAACTACTGAATGAACCTTGTCCAAGACACGACACCCGGGAGAAGCCAGCTACCCATCTGTGGAAGGACTGTACGATCATGAAGGCATTTAAAAATTCCAACATGTTTGATGGTAGCCACGGACCTGGCGGCGGTTCAGGCGGAGGCAGCTTTCATGACCCGGGCGCCGTTTCAGGCGGAGGCGGTTTTCACGGTCAGGGCCATCCGGGTATCCAGGGTGGCTATAATCAGCAACCCGGCCAAAGTAATCAGCAGCAATAGCAGCAACAGTCCGGGTATCAGAGTAACCCAAAACAGTTGAATAGTGGGCAGTACCACGTATTTACCACTAGTTTATGCAAGAGGGACCAAAAGCTTCATAAGAGGGTTGTCAATGCTGTTGAGCCGGCGATTCCATGTTATTTGAGGTGGTCAGAACAACCTATTGTGTGGAGTAGGGAAGATCACCCTCCCCGGGTTGATAATCCGGGTCACTTGGCCTTGGTGGTGGCACCTCAGGTTGGTGGATATAAGTTCAGTAAGGTGCTCATGGACAGAGGCAGTAGCATCAACATCCTCTATTATGAGACGTTTCGTCGGATGGGGTTGACTGATAAGAGTCTTAAACAATCCAACACTGTTTTTCACGGTGTTGTGCCTGGTAAGTCGGCATACCAGTTGGTAAGACTGAACTTGAAGTAGCCTTTGGGGATGAATATGATTCTAGGCCTGGGAAGTTAACTTTTGAGGTGGTTAAGATCAAAAGCCCATATCATGCTCTGTTTGGATGGCCAACTTATGCCAAGTTCATGGCTCGACCGTGTTATGTGTATCTGCAGCTCAAGATGTCGGGTTATAAAGGTACCATCACAGTACATGGAAGCCGGAAAATAGCCCTGGAATGTGAAGAAGGTGATGCCGCTTATGCTGAGTCTGTTTGTGCGACATAGGAGTTAAAGTTTTATAAAGATAATGTTGACCCGGCAGACATGACGTATTTGAAGAAACCAACTACGGAGCATGAACCGGTGTTGAAATTCAAGTCGGCGGATGACACCAAGATGGTTGATTTTGTGCCTGGCGACTCATCCAAACAGTTCATCATCAGTGCCAACTTGGATCCAAAATTGTAAAGCGTGCTCATCGAGTTCATCCGTGAGAACCAGTACATCTTTGCATGGAAACCTTCTGACATGTCGGGTGTCCCGAGAGAACTCGCTGAAAACATTCTTAATATTGATCCGAAGTTTAAGCTGGCCAAGCAGTTTCTTCGACGGTTTAACGAGGAAAGGCGCAAGGCCATTGGAGAAGAGGTGGCCCGGCTCTTGGCGGCCGGGTTCATTATTGAAGTTTTTCACCCAGAGTGGTTGACTAACCCGGTGCTTGTACTCAAGAAGAATGGCACCTGGCGCATGTGTGTGGATTACACCAATTTGAACAAGGCTTGTCCGGCCGATCCTTTTGCTCTCCCTCGTATTGATCAGATCATTGATGCTACGACGGGTTGAGAGCGTTTGAGTTTTTTGGATGCATATTCGGGTTATCATCAGATCAAGATGGCAGTTAAGGACCAGGAGAAGATGGCTTTCATCACTCCGTTTGGAGCCTTCTGCTATGTGTCTATGCCTTTTGGACTGAAAAGTGCCCAGGCGACTTATCAGCAATGTGTACAAAATTGTCTTCACAGTCAGATTGGGTGTACAGTTCATGCTTATGTGGATGACATAGTGGTGAAATCCAAAGAGAAGGAAACCTTGGTAACTGATCTGAAGGAGACCTTTGATAACCTCCAGGTCTACAAGATGATGCTTAACCCGGCCAAATGTATTTTTGGAGTCCCAGCTGGCAAACTTTTGGGTTTTTTGGTGTCTAACAGAGGTATTGAGGCTATTCCGGAGAAAATTAAGGCAATTACATCTCTGGCCAAACCGGTGTGCATCATTGACGTTCAGCATTTGGCGGGTCACGTCGCTGCCTTAAGCCGGTTCATAAGACGGTTAGGGGAGAAGGTGATGCCTGTAGCGACCAGACCTCAAACAGTCCAATCTCTGTGCTCCGGTGTCATCCATGGATCAGTAATGCTGACACCACACAGTACTCGGAGGATTTATAACAGAGTAGCAATCACACACTTATTACATCGAGTATCTCAATAGAGAACTTATTACAATAAATATGGCTTAAGGCCATCTACTAACGATAACAGCGGAAGGCTTGGAAGATAAGTGAGTCCATCAACTCCAACGGCATCACTGAGTATAGAACCACGACCTAAAAACTCCTTAATCATCGTCTGAAAAGTCTACAACATGAACGTTGCAGCCCGAAATGGGTCAGCACATGGAATATGCTGGCAAGGTAACACATAGAGAGTAATGGAATGAAACAGCTATACTATATGCATATTTGGCTGGTGGAAAGCTCTATGGTTACAGTTTTGCGTAAATCCAATTTTTCCCTACTACAAAGGAATACAATTTATTTAACTATCAGGGTAGTTGTTAAACACTGAGAATGGTTGACAGCATCCTCAATCCCAATTAAACATCATCATTAACAAAACCCAACAAAATTAATTTAGAGTAGCATGTTGAGATTCACATGATAATCCAAGTACTAGATACTCAAGATGTCCATAACCGAGGACACGGCTAACCATGATTAGTTTAATACACTCTGCAGAAGTTTACGCATTTTTCCCCACAAGACTCGATCGCCTCCGTTTGGTTTCTCGCACTACATGGTGTTTGAGAAGACGGATGACCGAGACATAGTCTTTCAGAAGCGCTTGTACCTTACGATGGATAGACCGTTACACCTACTTTCCCCTACATCTGCTAGTCTACCCTGTAAGAGTTCGCACGACTTAATCAACTATGCTAGAGCCCATAATAGCTTGTGGCTGCACACGGAAGTTTCTAGTATGAATAATCTCATGATCCCTTTGAGCCTGGGTGGCGGTCCATAAAGAAAAACAGGCAATCCTGGAATATCCAGGTACCTCAATCCACCCAGATGTGTGTTTAAGTTGCCACCTTAGATAAACCATTAATTAACAAACTCACATCTATCCTGGATATCACTCACCCAATCCACGTCTACTAGCATAGCATGGCATAACAGGCAAACGTAGAAGTAACTCCCAAGGGTTTGATAATATAACAGGTGATAGGTACTACCTCAACTACTTCCCATCCCACAATTTAATTAGATCCTAATCATGCAATGTTTGAGGATTGATCTAATGCAATAAAAACTGGGTAGTAGAAAAGGTATGATCAAAGTGTTACTTGCCTTGCTGATGATCTGCGAAACCTAGAGATTCGAAGTAACAGGCGGCGCACTCCGGGTATTCTATCGCAGACAAACAAACAAGCATACAATAAGCACTCATCTAATGCACAGGTAAAAGTCAAATAAGAGAACTAACCAGAAAGTTCAACTTAAGAACTCCGGTTTGCAAAAAGAATCAAATCGAACGAAGCAACGAAAGTCAAACGGCGAAAGAAAACAACTTCGTTCTACTAATCTGGATCTAAGTCAAATTTTACAGTAGCAAAAACTTGTTTAAGTTGGTTAAACGGATAGAGGGTTTCGAGACGAAACTCCAGGCGCTTGAATCGACCGATTCCGATAAACGAGCAAAAAGTTATACTAAAATGAAAATCGGATCAGAAATCGCGATCAGAAAAATCGCGGATTTAATCCGAGAAAAAGAAAAACGTCGAACGTTCGCTAGAACGAACGAACGGACGAACGCTCGCTAATTAAATAAATCAGAAAACTGATCTATTTAAAAAAACCAAAACTAAAAAGAAAAAAACCGACGAAAAACCGATGGAAAACCGAATGGTTTTTCGAAAAAAACGACGGCACGGTTTTCGAGGCGACCTCGGGCGGCGGGTCGGCAAGGCGGCAGGCGCTGGCGGCGCGGCGGCGGCGCTGGCGACGGCGGCGGGCGCTAGGGTTTGGGGCGGCGGCGGCAGGGCTGGCTTCGGCCTCGGGTGCCCCGGCTTATAAAGCTTGCCGGGCCAGAGTCCCAGGCGGACACGGCCCGGTTAGGTCGGTTGCCTTTTTTTAATAATAATTACACGCGGAAGAAAAATAAAAAGAAATACTAAACGGACTCCAAAAATCCCGAAATAAATTTTCCCGGGCTTCTAAAATCAAGCCGCACAAGGTGAACATTTATTTGGGCCTAAATGCAATTTTGAAAAACGCACATTTTTCCTAAATTCAAATAAAATAACAAAAAACTCCGAAATAAAATCTTATTTTATTTTATTATTAAATCCTCAATATTTCTTTATTTTGGGAAAGTCATTTTATTCCCTCTCTCATATTTTTGTAATAGAAATAATTGATGATAAAATAATTAAAATCAAATGATCCTATTCTCAAAATTTGAGAAAACTCAAATATGAAAATAATGAATTCCCCAACTCTCTCCGTGGGTCCTTGAGTTGCGTAGAAATTTCTAGGATCAAACCAAAAGCAAAATAAAATATGATATGCAATGATGATCTAATGTATAACATTCCAAATTGAAAATTTGGGATGTTACAAAGCCTTTGTATAAAATGATGAAAAAGGCGGATGACTTTGTGTGGAGTGACGCTGCTAACTCTACTTTTGAGGATCTGAAGAAACAGCTCGCTGAGCCGCTGGTTCTTGCTGCTCCGGTTGAGACAGAGCCGTTGTTGTTATATGTAGCTGCTAACTCACGTGTTGTCAGTGTGGCCATTCTTGTGGAGCGCAAGGAGGCTGGCAAGGAACATCCGGTCCAACGACCGGTTTACTATGTCAGTGAGGTGCTCATTGAATCTAAACAAAAATATCCACATTGGCAAATGCTCGTTTACAGGGTGTTCATGGCAAGCCGGAAGCTCAAACATTACTTTCAGGGTCACCCAATCACTGTGGTTAGCTCTGCTCCTCTAGGAGACATCATTCAAAATAGAGAAGCCACAGGACGAGTCGCAAAGTGGGCTATTGAACTTGGGTCTCATGGTTTGAAGTATATGCCATGTACTGCGATCAAATCTCAAGCGCTGGTTGACTTCATTAACGACTGGACAGAGTTGCAGATGCCAGAGGAGAAACTAGACAACACATATTGGACGATTCATTTTGATGGGTCCAGACAGTTGGAAGGCTCGGGGGCTGGAGTTGGTTTAACTTCTCCTCGAGGGGACAAGTTTTGTTATGTGTTGCGATTGATGTTTCCTTGTACTAACAACGCAGCAGAATATGAAGCCTTGCTCCATGGTCTTCGAATGGCTAAAGAGATGAGTCTGAGCCGGGTCCGGTGCTTTGGCGATTCAGATTTGGTGGCTCAACGGGTGTCAGGCAAGTGGGATTCCAAGGATCCTCTCATGGCGGCTTATTGCCGCGAGGTCGACGCTATTGCGGGGCATTTTAAGGGAACACATTGACTACAGAAAGAATGAAGCGGCCGATGCCTTAAGCCGGTTGGGATCTCAGTGTAAGCCGGTACCACCTAACACCTTTTTGGATGTTTTACATAACCTGTCTCTTAAGTTGCATACAGAGGAAGATTTGGCCATTCCTGACCCGGAGGCATAGTTAGTGGCGGCTATTCATGTTATTCCAGATTGGACAGTACCGTTCCTGGCTTACATGACCCGGGGCGAGTTGCCAGAGGACAAGACCCTGGCCCAACAGATAACCCGGTGGTCCAAGTCAATGGCGATTTCTAACGGAGAGTTGTATCATCGCAGCGTGACTGGAGCGTTTCAGCGTTGTGTTTCTCCTAAGGAAGGTCAAGAAATACTTCGTGAGATCCATGAAGGGGATTGTGGTCATCACGCCGGGTCAAAGTCTCTTGTGGCCAAAGCTTTTCGTCATGGTTTTTACTGGTTAACGACTCACGCCGATGCAGAGGATCTGGTCAGTAGGTGTGATGGATGTCAAAAATTTGCACAACGAGCGCATGTGCCGGCTCAAGAGTTGCAGATGATTCCAATCACTTGGCCGTTTGCAGTTTGGGGGCTTGACATGGTTGGACCTTTCAAAAGGTCCAAGGATAAAAAGACACATCTTTTAGTGGCAGTTGAGAAATTCACAAAATGGGTTGAGGCAGAGCCAGTGAGTAAGTGTGATGTAGCCACAACGGTTCAGTTCATGAAAAAGGTGATTTTTCGCTTTGGTTTTCCACACAACATTATCACTGACAATGGCACTAATTTGTCGCAAGGTTTTATGGAGGAGTTTTGTCAACATGAGCACATCCGGCTTGCTGTTTCTTCCGTAGCTCACCCTCAATCTAATGGTCAGACTAAGAGAGCAAGTCAGGAAATCTTAAAAGGTCTCAAGCCCCGGCTTATGGTTCCCTTTCAACGGACGCCGGGTTGTTTGGTAGAGAAATTACCCTCGGTGCTCTGGAGTATCAACGCCACTCCTAACAGGTCTACAGGTTATACACCTTTCTTCATGGTTTATGGAGCGGAAGCGGTGCTACCTAGTGACATCCGTCATGACCCCCCTCGTGTGGCGGCTTACAAAGCTAATAATGAACAAGCCCGACAGGATGCACTTGACTTGTTAGATGAGGAGAGAGACTTAGCGGCGGCTCGATCAGCAATTTATCAACAAGACCTGCGACGTTATCACAGCCGCCGGGTTAAGTCCAGGACCTTTCAAGAAGGTGACATGGTGCCTCGGCTCATCCAAGATCTGTCAAATGCACACAAACTATCCCCGCCTTGGGAAGGACCCTTTGTGGTCAGCAAGAATTTAAACAACGGGTCATATTACCTAATTGACGTTCGAGAGCACAAAGATTCACGTAAGTCGGAGGAGGAGACCCGCCGGCCGTGGAACATTGCTCAGCTTCGGCCATACTACACCTGAGCTACCGGCTCTCGTCATGTACATACTTTGATGTTGTATATATTATGATAAGTAATAAAGCAGGACCTATGTATTTTTCCTCTTCAAAGATCATATATCTTTACTATTTTCACTATTTAAATGACTATTAAGGAGCTGATCATATCTGAATCTAGCTTAACCTTTTTGGTCCGGCTTATGATCGTATTTGAATCTAGCTGTAAAACTCATGATCACTTGGGGGCTTCCTGTTCAAACATAGGTCGTATTCGAACCAAAGAGAACATAGCTGTCGTAACCCTCTTGATCGGCTCAAAGACAAACTCACTAGGGGGCTTCTTGATCGTATCCGAATCATAGCTTAACCCCTTTTGGGTCCGACTTGGATCGTATTCGAATCAGGTTCGTTAAAAACCTCTCAAGGTCATTTGGGGGCTTCCTGTTCAAACATAGGTCATATTTGAACCAAAGAGAACACAGCTGTCGGTACCCTCTTGATCGGCACAATGCCAAAGCCACTGGGGGCTATATGATCGTATTCGAATCTTAGCTTAACCCCTCTGGTCCGGTTTAATGATCGTATTCAAATCAGAAACCCCCAAATTTATGTTGTTTTAAATCTGCTATTTTGTCTTACTGGTTTTTTATTGTCTCAAATCTAAATTATCAGTATGGTTTTTACTTAAGCCTGTTTGACTATTTGATAATAGGCCGCCAAGGCGTGATAGTCATCAGGTATATGGAAGCATTGACTTCTCAAAAAAGATTGGATCATGAAAACCAGCAGTCCAGAAACACAGGCCAACTCTTTCGCTTTTTGTAGGAGCAAAGTTAAAACATTGCAGATATAATCAAAGATGTGCTGGCAAAGAGTAGTATGCAACATTTTGTGTGCGATGGCATAAGCAACACATACAAGTTCAAGCTAAATCTAATTACAAATCTTTGAAATCCCACAAGATGGTTATGACTCTCCCCTCGCCGGTTCACCTCCTTCTACTGATTGGAAGCTGGGATTGGACCAGTCAAAGCCATTCAGAGCAATGAACTCCGCTTCATCATCAATCATGCCGAACGGATCAACTTCCGGGGCAAAAGTGTGTTGACGAACCGGCGGGATAAGATCTGCCACCTTATAAGAGGGAGTTGCCATCTTCTTATTCTCCATATCAAAACCCGGCTGATATTTATCGATGTTGGTCTCATCTCCAAGAATAGTAGCTTGAGGTCGAACTCCCCTCACACAGGCAATGAAGTCATCTTGCTCAAATAGGGTCCCGTCTTCCTTCACGGTAGGGTACCCCTTAGGTACATCCGCCGGGTCTAGATCTGGCACCCAGGCTTTGGAGCGGCTCAGGGCAGTCAGGGCTCCGGCTCTGGCACAGGATCGTTTGACCTCTTGAAACCTGGCGGGTAAGATTGATAACTTCTTCAAGACATCGTTCAACCAATTGGGTCCTTGGTTGGCAGGGGAGATGGTGGCAAGTGCTCGTAGAGCGCCAGTATACAATTGCTCCACCAAGGCATAAACCGCCTTCAATTTGGCCACACTGTCTTGGCTCAGATATTTGCTTCATGGACCTATGAGTTTTTTTTAAAAAAAGGCTCAGCAGGCGGCTTATATTCCGGGTCAAAAGAAGGTACAAGAGATTAATACGGATGACTTACCAAAGATGGCGGAGACCATTTGAGACACCCGGTTCTTTAAGCCGGTGAGCTCCGTGGTAACCTCCTCAAGAGCCGCCTCAGCTGTTTCAACACGTTGTATTAGCAGCATCTTTTCTTTGGCCCAGGATTTCTTCTTTGCCGTTAAGCTGGTCTTCAATTTTTCTGTCTCAGAAAGTCTCAATTGGAGTTTAGAGTTAGCAGTCTTGATTTCTGCCTCTTGATCCGTCAGCCGGGTCTTTGCATCAGTTAATTGGGAGCCCAATTCAGATAGGGCATTCTACAAAACATACACATGTGTGTCAAGGCTTAAAACTAAAAGTTATAAGGGTTCAAGTCTCAAGTACTATGCACCGCAATACCACATGACACTTGGGGGCTAATGTCTGCCAAAGTAATTTTTTATGATTCTTATATGTTTCAAGTCCCAAGTGTTTTACAAAGTAACATCACTTGGCACTTGGGGGCTAATGCATGATATTCAGAAAGTTTCTCAAGATTAAGCCAAATTGCAATACTTATTGGGACTAGTAAAAGACAGTTATGAAGTTAAGTACCAATTCATTTATGATAAATTGAGACGGCCCTTGAGGACTACAGGTGAAGTTTACGCTACCTTGTTGGACTTTGAAAAAGCTTAGAGACAAATTATCAACCTATATCATAAAGTCTACAGATCATTCAGGTTCATCATCTGAAGACTTTGGGGCTGGCAGAGTATAAGTGAACCAGAGAACATACCTCATATTTTAGCTGCAATTGTTTGACCATCTCAATTTCTGACTCACGACTTGAATGAACATGACTGAGATAGCCGGACAGTATGTCACTAGCATTCAGATGAGTGTAGTGAGAGATATCAAAAAACACTTTCTGCTTCTCCAAGGCTTCTTGCTTAGTAGTGTGCCGGGCTAACACAGTGGGGGTCCCCGGTTCAACAAATCGGCTACCAATAATCAACACGTCAGTATCAGAAGTTGTTGGCAGGTTAGCTGAACTAGATGGTTCAGTGATAGTCGGATTAAGGGTGATCTCATCGGGTGACAACTCAGGAGGATCCAATTGAGTATGAACAGTCGGATCTTCAGGTGCTTCAGTTTCAAAGGGAGGAGTTGGCATGGCCGTCTCAGGTGCAGGAACCTTCGGGTCTTCTGACGGCTTAATCACCTTGGCCTTCTTGGATTTGGCTGGGCCACTAAGAAAAGTTTTATGATTCAGTTAGTGTAAGAATGCAGTTTTTAAAGATACAGAGGAAAGCTGATTTTTCCTTACCCAGGAGCAGTTTTGAAAGCCAAAAACTGAGTCTGAGATGAGTTGCCAGAAGAGCGAGAAACCTCCTGTAAAAGGTAAAATAAAGCCAGTGAGGCAAGGGAATAGATTCAGTAATGAAAGCAAAAGATGAAGATGAAAGAAACCTCATTCAGGCGTTTTGGAGGAGTTTTTTGTAAAACGGAAGGCGGTTCATCGTCGTCATTATTCCGGGCTTGACGGCGACTCTCATGTTGCTGCTTTTCCAAAAGAAAATGAGGGTCCAAATAAGCCAAAGGGTGCGAAAACCATACTTTCCGGGTTACCAGTCGAAGTTTCTATCTTGGCAAATGGGCTGAGTCGGAGGAAATAGTTTCGTCTTCTTCTACGGCCAGGCTGGCTCCCGTGTCATCCTGGCAATAGTCAGTGTCAATAAGATTATTAAAAAACTGGCCAAGGGAGTCAAGGGCTACCTCCGACTCAGTATCATCGTCCAGCTTTAACAGGTCCGAAGAAGTGCTCCTTTTCTTCTTGGACCTCCGGGTCGTCTTCCTGGTGGCTATGGCGGCGGCTCTAGCCTTCTTGGCAGCTTCATGGTCATACTTGGCCTTCCAGAAGTCGGATTTGGCCTGTAAACAAATAAATAGGATAAAAGGTCATGCAAGTATTTAAAACTACTCAGGAAAACACAAAAAGAGAAAGAGGTCAGGGGTTTTTCTCCTCTGGTGCCGGGTTAAGTTTGCAGAAGGGGTTTAACCCAACCTTACTGCAGTCCTCATATTTTCCGTTCACAAGGATGGTTGACATTGCAATAATGTCTTCTTCAGTTAGTTGTACAGAGCTGTGAGGTAGAGAATCATTTGGGCCTCCGCCATACTCATACATCAATTTGGATCGACGGCTTAGAGGGATGACCCGCCACGAGATCCAGCAACGGATCAAGTCAACTCCGGTTAAGCCATTCCCCAATAAGGCATTAATCCTTTTAATAGATGGAATAAGCTTCTTGCGTTCAGCAGCAGTTAGTTTATCAGGGAGCACAAACATGGAATCCAGACGCTCCGCGCGATAACCCGGTAGTGGTTTTTCATTGGCTGGAGACATATCTTGTCAATAGAACCAGGTTTGATTCCAATCTTTGGGATGACTTGGTAAGACTATTAAGGGAAATACGGCACCCTGTCGGCGCTAGATTTAGATTCCACCGAGTTCAAAGCTAGGGCGATTGGTACACTCATTCTGGAGGTTCAGATAAAAGTACTCTCTGAAGAGTTCCAAAGTCGGCTCTTCTTGAGGATACACCTCACAAAGAACTTGAAAATTGCAGATGTTGGATATGGAATTGGGTCCAAGGTCTTGAGGGTGAAGTTTGAAAAAATGAAGAACATCTCTGAAGAACTTTGAGCCGGGTGGAGAAAAACCCCGATTCATGTGGTCAGTGAAGACAATAACTTCACCGTCTTTGGAATTAGGTCGTTCCTCGTCCGGGCCAGGAGCACGATAAGACATAACGTTTTTCTCCGATAAAAATCCAATGGTGACAAACTCTTTCAAGTTATCCTCAGTTACTATGGAGGGGACCCAGTTGCAGACTGTCGGTGCTTTTGACAGCATGATGAAAAAGGGGAAGCTGAAAAGAAAGTAATTTGCCGGTTCAATTTATTTGATGAAGTTACAGGTTCACGATCATGATACAGATGAATTGTGGCAGCTTAAATAAGGGCTAATGACATATAAAGGAAAGCCGGAGTCATAAGGCGCCATGACTAAAGATATTCAAAGGATGCTAGAAACAGAAAATGGCTAAGTGTTGGCACAAACAAGTTTACCAAGCTGTCATTATTATTTTCGATCAAATGGCCGTTCCGAAAATAAAATATTCTAGACCTAAAAATCTAGTATGAATGAGTTCGTGAGTTATAATGAGGCATCTGTACAGGAAAAAGGGATCTACTGGTGTCAAAAATGGACACAAAACAACTACCGCATGAGTTATGTGTTCCTTTTTGGATCAGAAGAGGCTGCGGAGGAAGAACTACAAGAAGATCCGTGATGAACAACGAAGAACACCGATGAACTCGCAACCCTAATACAGATCTAAGTGCGTGAAAAAGAAGGATCTTACGAAATGCAGATGTACTGCGAAGAGTCGCCGCGTTTCTCTGGACGAGCTCAGGGTGATGCAGCGGCCGATGTTGAGGGCGACGGTGAGTGCTACGACAGCGGAGGAGCTTGAGAAGCAGAGAGGTAGCGAGAATATGGAAGGAAGAAGAAGAAAGAAGAAGGACCGGCCAAGCCTATTTATAAGGGGATAAGTTAACAGGCGGGCGCAAAAATTGAGGAAGACCAAAATAATGATTATCCAGCTAAACGGACGCCTCAATTCTCAGAAGACATTAAAAGATAAAAGATCCATTGAAGATGACATCATAGCGGGCTTTCATATTTTCAGAAGATGACGTCATGGCGGGTTACAGAGTTTTTTCAGACAGAGGAAGATTTATTTCGTCTAAGTATTGCAGATTGACAAAGAACAAAGTTCAAGTCAACCTGGGGCCTAATGTTAGGTATATAGCTACCAGGTATGACCCACCCAGGAGGGGCCGGGTCAACCCCAATGGCGGATTACAAAAGAAGCCCAGTAATATTCAAGGTGATAGTTTATTAAGACTTGTAGAAGGCCTAAGCCCAGAGGCGGCTTAAGGCCTAATATTGTAAACCGCCGTATGTAAAGAAAGACTTGTAAAGAAAGGCATATAAAAGAAGTCACCGAGCCGGACACGTTTTATGAGCCGGCCGGGACTCTGTAGGCCGCCAGGCGTTAACCCGTGTATATAAGGGGACGACCCGACGACGGCTTAGGGGAAGAAACAAGAGTTCAATAGCCAAGCTAGCGGATTCGCTCCTTGGTCATTGAAACCTAGCAATACAACATCAACTGGACTAGGCCTTACCTTCACCGTAAGGGGCCGAACCAGTATAAACCTCTCGTGTCCTTTGTCCCAATTAACCCCTTTAAGCTTCCTAGTTGTGATGGCCCTACGACTATGTCCTTTCGCTGGGACATCTGCCGTGACAATTCCACGACAGGGCCCTTAGTATGGTTAAGATTTAACCGTTTTGCAACAATAGTACCCATACTAAATGTGTCATCACGAAATAAGGCATGGCACAAAATAACAATATCAGGGACACTCAGGTTTCCACAGTTTCCGCGCCCAATTAAGCATCTACTAGCAAATATAGCAAAGTAACATAGAACAGGAAAGCGTATGCTAGTAATTCATGCGTCGGAAACCTTCCTCGTTTCCCCTACAGTAATGGTATCAATAAACACATCCATGTCGTCATGATGTGGTTCCTCTATGCTGCCCTCAAAAGGGATCAAACAAACCCGACACAAATCACGAAGTGACATCTCCTTATGCTCATCATATAAATAAAATTCCACCGTAGGTGGTGAGCTCCTAGCATGGAAATGAAAATTTTGCACAAAGATTTTGGTGAGTAAGAGATACTGTTCACATTGGTCGTGGAGGAAGGCGGTGAGGCCTGCATTCTTAGCCAATTCATAGAAATCATCATAAATCCTGGCTGCTCTCAAGAAATTATCACAAGGCCATTTACACGGCCGAACTTCCGCGGTGCGAGGGAGATTATATTTGGGCCTCTTATCCTCCTCACTTTGCTTATCCTTTGAGCTTCGGCTTGATGAGCCCCTCAAAAATCTCTTCATCTTTTTTTGAAAATTTCTGAAATTTTTAGTAACTTCAAAATAAAAGTGAATCAAACTCAACAAAATTGATAACACCTACTCCTACAAGTGCCTAGAGGCAATATCATGCATCAGAACTACTTTTGACCATATAAATTTGACATCCAAGCTCAAGAACGGGGTCACCTAAGCAGCAAAAATATGCAATGAATAAAGCACTAGAACAAAAACTAATTGGACCATTGGAGGAGTCACATACCAAGGAACAATCCCCCAAAGCAGTTTTGTGAGAGGTGCTTTGAGCAAGGAGATCGAAAATGGCAGAAAAATGAGCTTGGACTCGGGTTTGAGCTGGTTAGTGATGCTTGTGGGAGGAAGAAGGAATGTGTGGTAGCTGGAATAAGTGGAGGGGAGCCACCATGGGCCCACGAGGCAGGGGGCACCCAGGGGGTGGGCGCCCACTGGACCCTTGTGGCCAGGTGCTTGCTCCCCCTGCTGTGTTCTCAGTGCCAGATATTCTCAAATATTCCAGAAAAAATCATATTAAATTGGCAGGCATTTGGAGAACTTTTATTTTCAGAGTATTTTTATATTGCATGGATAATTCAGAAAACTGACAGAAAATACTATTTTTACTTTATTTCAACTAAATAACAGAAAGTAAAAGGAGGGTACAGAAGGTTGTACTTTCTAACTTCATCCATCTCATGCTCATCAAAAGGAATCCACTAACAAGGTTGTTCAAGTCTTGTTAACAAACTCATTTCGAGTAACATGAAACCGGAGAAATTTTGAATGACACTATGTTACCTCAACGGGGATATGCACATCCCCAATAATAAGAATATCATATTTCTTCTTGACAGTAGGAAGAGGAAATTCAAAACCTCCAAAAATAATCGATGGAATTTTTCCAATAGAATTGATACTGTGGACTTGAGGTTGTTTCCTCGAAAAGTTTACCGTATGCTCATTACCATTAACATGAAAAGTGACATTGCATTTTGTGCAATCAATAATAGCCCCTGCAGTATTCAAAAAGGGTCTTCCAAGAAGAATAGACATACTATCGTCCTCGGGAATATCAAGAATAACAAAGTCCATTAAAATAGTAACGTTTGCAACCACAACAGGCACATCCTCACAAATACCGACAGGTATAGCAGTTAATTTATCAGCCATTTGCAAATATATTCCAGTAGGTGTCAACTTATTGAAATCAAGTCTACGATATAAACAGAGAGGCATAACACTAACACCGGCTCCAAGATCACATAAAGCAGTTTTAACATAGTTTCTTTTAATAGAGCATGGTATAGTTGGTACTCCGGGCTCTCCTAGTTTCTTTGGTATTCCTCCCTTAAAAGTATAATTAGCAAGCATGGTGGAAATTTCAGCTTCCGGTATCTTTATTTTATTAGTAACAATATCTTTCATGTACTTAGCATAAGGATTCATTTTAAGCATATCAGTCAAACGCATACGCAAAAAGATAGGTCTAATCATTTCAGCAAAGCGCTCAAAATCCTCATCATCCTTTTTCTTGGATGGCTTAGGAGGAAAATGCATGGGTTTGTGAACCCAAGGCTCTCTTTCCTTACCGTGTTTCCTAGCAACAAAGTCTCTCTTATCATAATGTTGATTATTTGATTGTGGGTTATCAAGATCAACAACAGGTTCAACTTTCTACCTCATTATCATTGCTAGGTTGAGCATCAACATGAACATTATCATTAACATTATCACTAGTTTCATGTTCATTACCAGATTGTGTTTCGGCATCAGAAATAGAGATATAATTGGGATTCTCAGGTGTGTCAATAACATGTTCACTAGAAGCATGCAAAGTCCTATCATTTTTCTTTTTCTTCCTCTTAGGAGGACTAGGTGCATCAATATCATTACTTTGAGAATATTGCTCAATTCTCTTAGGATGGCCCTCAGGATACAAAGGTTCCTGGGTCATTTTACCACCTCTAGTCATAACTCTAACAACATTATCATTTTTCTTCCTATTTAATTCATTGAGCAAATTATTCTGAGCTTTAAGTACTTGTTCTACTTGAGTGGTAACCATAGAAGCATGTTTACTAATGAGTTTAAGTTCACCTTTAACTCTAGAAATATAATCACCCAAGTGTTCAATCATATAAGCATTTTGTTTCAATTGTCTACCAAAGTAAGCATTGAAGTCTTCTTGCCTAACCATAAAGCTATCAAACTCATCCAAACATTGGCTAGCAAACTTAGTAGGAGAGATTTCAGCTTTATCATATCTATAGAGAGAATTTACCTTTACTACCTGTCTCGGGTTATCAAGGCCATGTGTTTCTTCAATAGGTCATGGATTAAAAACATATATTTCTTCAATAGGCAGTAAATTAAGACCATGTATATCTTTAATAGGAGGTAAATTCTTAACATTTTCAGCTTTAATACCCTTTTCTTTCACGGATTTCTTTGCCTCTTGCATATCTTCAGGACAGAGAAATAAAACACCTATTTTCTCCGGAGTTGGTTTAGCAGTAGGCTCAGGAGTTGGCTCAGGAAGTGTCCAATTATTTTCATTTGTTAACATATTATTCAATAGAATTTCAGCTTCATCCGGTGTTCTTTCCCTGAAAACAGAACCATCACAACTATCCAGGTGATCTTTGGAAGCATCTGTTAGTCCATTATAAAAGATATCAAGTATTTCATTTTTCTTAAGAGGATGATTAGGCAAAGCATTAAGTAATTGGAGAAGCCTCCCCCAAGCTTGTGGGAGACTCTATTCTTTAATTTGCACAAAATTATATATATCCCTTAAGGCAGCTTGTTTCTTATGAGCAGGGAAATATTAGGCAGAGAAGTAATAAATCATATCCTGGGCACTACGCACACAACCAGGATCAAGAGAATTAAACCATATCTTAGCATCACCCTGATACGTCTTCAGCGTATCTACTTTTCCAAACACTTTTTCCCTTGTTTTGGACTCTAACTTGTATGATTTGAATGGAACTAACTCGGACTGACGTTGTTTTCAGCAGAATTGCCATGATGTTGTTTTATGTGCAGAAAACAAAAGTTCTCGGAATGACCTAAAACTCCACAGAATATCTTACAATAAATAAAAAAAATCCTCGCCAAAGATGAAGACCAGGGGCCCCACACCCTTCTCACGAGGGTGGGGGGCGCGCCCCGCCTAGGGCGCGCCCCCTACCTCGTGAGCCCCCTGGAGACCTTTCGACTCCAACTCCATCTCTATATAACTGCTTTCGGCGAGAAAAAAATTAGAGAGAAGAAATCATCGCATTTTACGATACGGAGCCGCCACCAAGCCCTAAAACCTCTCGGGAGGGCTGATCTGGAGTCCGTTCGGGGCTCCGGAGAGGGGGATTCGTCACCGTCGTCATCATCAACCATCCTCCATAACCAATTTCATGATGCTCACCGCCATGCGTGAGTAATTCCATCGTAGGATTGCTGGACGGTGATGGGTTGGATGAGATTTATCATGTAATCGAGTTAGTTTTGTTAGGGTTTGATCCCTAGTATCCACTATGTTCTGAGATTGATGTTGCTATGACTTTGCTATGCTTAATGCTTGTCACTAGGGCCCGAGTGCCATGATTTCAGATCTGAACCCATTATGTTTTCATCAATATATGAGAGTTCTTGATCCTATCTTGCAAGTCTATAGTCACCTATTATGTGTTATGATCCGTTAACCCCGAAGTAACAATAATCGGGATACTTACCGGTGATGACCGTAGTTTGAGGAGTTCATGTATTCACTATGTGCTAACGCTTTGTTCCGGTTCTCAATTAAAAGGAGGCCTTAATATCCCTTAGTTTCCATTAGGACCCCGCTGCCACGGGAGGGTAGGACAAAAGATGTCATGCAAGTTCTTTTCCATAAGCATGTATGACTATATTCGGAATACATGCCTACATTACATTGACGAATTGGAGCTAGTTCTATGTCACTCTATGTTATGACTGTTACATGATGAACCGCATCCGGCATAATTATCCATCATTGATCCGATGCCTACGAGTTTTCCCTATACTGGTTTACGCTTATTTACTTTCTCGTTGCTATTGTTACAATCACTACAAAATACTAAAAACATTACTTTGCTTTCGTTACTCTTTTGTTACCGTTACCATCACTATCATATTACTTTGCTACTAAACACTTTACTGCAGATACTAAGTTTCCAGGTGTGGTTGAATTGGCAACTCAGCTGCTAATACTTGAGAATATTCTTTGGCTCCCCTTGTGTCGAATCAATAAATTTGGGTTTAATACTCTACCCTCGAAAGCTGTTGTGATCCCCTATACTTGTGGGTTATCAAGACTAATTTCTGGCGCCGTTGCCGGGGAGCATAGCTCTATTCTTTGAGTCACTTGGGATTTATATCTGCTGGACACTATGAAGAATTTGAAAGACGCTAAGACAACAATTTATCCCTCAACTACGAGGGGAGGTAAGGAACTGCCATCTAGCTCTACACTTGATTCACCTTCTGTTATGAGTAAGCTTGCGACACCTAAACCTGCTTCTGCTATTCGTTCTGATATGTCGCATGTTATTGATGATGCTACTTCTGCTATACATGATACTTCTGATGAAACTACTTCTATCCTTGATACTACTATGCCACTTAGTGATTTTCTCGAGGAATGACTTGCTAGGGCTAGAGAGATTGAAAATATTGAATCTGATTATGAAGATGAAAGTGATGATGAAGAATCACTTGTTATTCCCGAGGGTAATTTATTTGATCAAGATGCTTCTTTAGCTATTTTAGCTTGCAAAGATAGATATGAACTCAAAAGGTTATGAGCTAAATGGAATAAGCAATCTCTAAATGCTAGGATGAGACCTGATCCTGCTTTTGCTACTTCACCTATATGTGTTACTGATAAGGATTATGAATTCTCTGTTGACCCTGATATAATTACTTTGGTTGAATCTGATCCATTTCATAGCTATGAATCTGAAACTGTTGTGGCACATCTTACTAAATTAAATGATATAGCCAACCTGTTCACTAATGATGAGAGATCTTGCTACTTTTATATCCTTAAAATATTTCCGTTCTCATTAAAGGGTGATGCTAAGATATGGTTTAATTCTCTTGATCTTGGTTGTGTGCGTAGTCCACAGGATATGATCTATTACTTCTCTGCTAAATATTTCCCTGCTCATAAGAAACAAGCTGCTCTAAAGGAAATATACAACTTTGTGCAAATTAAAGATGAGAGTCTCCCACAAGCTTGGGGGAGGCTTCTCAAGTTACTTAATGCTTTGCCTGATCATCCTCTTATGAAAAATGAAATACTTGATATCTTTTACAATGGACTAACCGATGCTTCCAGAGATTACCTGGATAGTTGTGCTGGTTCTCTTTTCAGGGAAAGAACACCGGATGAAGCTGAAATCTTATTGAATAATATGTTGACAAATGAAAATAATTGGGCACCTCCTGAGCCAGCTCCTGAGCTAGCTCCTGCTCCAATTAATGATCCTATTCCTAAACCAACTCCGAAGAAGAGAGGTATTCTATTTCTCAGTCCCGAAGATATGCAAGAGGAAAAGAAATCTATGAAAGAAAAAGGTATTAAAGCTGAAGATGTTATGAATTTACCTCCTATTGAAGAAATACATGGTCTTAATTTACCGCATGTCAAAGAAACATATGATCTTAATCCTTTATTTATTGAAGAACCTCCAGACCTCGATAACCCGACACAGGTAGTAAAGGTAAATTCTCTCTATAGATATGATAAAGCTGAAATCCCTCCTACTAGAATTGCTAGTCAATGCTTGATGAGTTTGATAATTTTATGTTTAAGCAAGAAGACTTCAATGCTTATTTTGGTAGACAATTAAAACAAGATGCTGATATGATTAAATACTTGGGTGATTATATGGCTAATGTCAGAGGTGAACTTAAACTTGTTAGCAAACATGCTTCCATGGTTACCACTCAAGTAGAACAAGTACTTAAAGCTCAAAAAGAATTCCTTAATG
This sequence comes from Triticum aestivum, assembly GCF_018294505.1. Taxonomy (NCBI): domain Eukaryota; kingdom Viridiplantae; phylum Streptophyta; class Magnoliopsida; order Poales; family Poaceae; genus Triticum; species Triticum aestivum. The sequence continues at coordinate 453,016,803 of NC_057806.1, forward strand.
AGATGAATAGTGAGAAAAATGATTATGTTATTAAAGTGGCTACTAGAACTGGTAGAATGACTCAGGAACCTTTATATCCTGAAGGCCACCCTAAGAGAATTGAGCAAGATTCTCAGAGAAATAAAATTGATGCACCTAGTTCTTCTAAAAAGAAGAAAAAGAAAAATGATAGAACTATGCAAACTTCTAGTGAACCTATTGCTGAACCACCTGATAATCCAAATGATATCTCTATGTCTGATGCTGAAACACAATCTGGCAATGAACATGAACCTAATGAAAATGTTAATGATGATGTTCATAATAATGCTCAACCTAGTAATGATAATGATGTAGAAATTGAACCTGCTATTGATCTTGATAACCCACAATCAAAGAATCAACGTTATGATAAGAAAGACTTTGTTGCTAGGAAACATGGTAAAGAAAGAGAGCCTTGGGTTCAGAAACCCATGCCTTTCAAGGCTAAGCAAGAAGATTTTAATGATTATTTTGGCAGACAATTGAAATACAATTCAAATATGCTTGAGCACTTGGGTGATTATATGGATAATGTTAAAGGTGAACTTAAACTTGTTAGTAAACATGCTTCTATGGTTACCACTCAACTAGAACAAGTACTTAAGGCTCAAAATGATTCGCTCAATGAATTGAATAGTAAGAATAATGATAATGTTGTTAGAGTGGCTACTAGAACTGGTAGAATGACTCAGGAACCTTTGTATCCTGAAGGCCACCGTAAGAGAATTGAGCAAGATTCTCAGAGAAATAAAATAGATGCACCTAGTCCTTCTAAAAATAAGAAAAAGAAAAATGATAGGACTTTGGATGCTTCTAGTGAACCTATTACTGAAACACCTGAGAATCCAAATGATATTTCTATTTCTGATGCTGAAACACAATTTGGTAATGAACCTGAGACTAGTAATAATGTTAATGATAATGTTCATAATGATGCTCAACCTAGTAATGATAATGATATAGAAATTGAACCTGCTATTGATCTTGATAACCCACAATCAAAGAATCAATGTTATGATAAGAAAGACTTTGTTGCTAGGAAACATGGTAAAGAAAGAGAGCCTTGGGTTCAGAAACCTATGCCTTTTCCTCCCAAACCATCTAAGAAAAAGGATGATGAGGATTTTGAGCGCTTTGCTGAAATGATTAGACCTATCTTTTTACGTATGCGATTAACTGATATGCTTAAAACAAATCCTTATGCTAAGTACATGAAAGATATCATTACAAATAAAAGAAAGATACCGGAAGCTGAAATTTCCACCATGCTTGCTAATTATACTTTTAAGGGTGGAATACCTAAGAAACTTGGAGATCCAGGAGTACCTACTATACCATGCTCCATTAAAAGAAACTATGTTAAAACTGCTTTATGTGATCTTGGAGCCGGTGTTAGTGTTATGCCTCTCTCTTTATAACGTAGACTTGATTTGAATAAGTTGACACCTACCGAAATATCTTTGCAAATGGCTGATAAATCAACTGTTATACCTGTCGATATTTGTGAGGATGTGCCTGTTGTGGTTGCAAACATTACTATTTTAACAGACTTTGTTATTCTTGATATTCCCGAGGACGATAGTATGTCTATTATTCTTGGAAGACCTTTTCTGAATACTGCAAGGGCTGTTATTGATTGCAACAAAGGCAATGTCACTTTTCATGTTAATGGTAATGAGCATACAGTACACTTTCCGAGGAAACAACCTCAAGTTCATAGTATCAACTCTATCAGAAAAATTCCATCGATTATATTTGGAGGTTTTGAATTTCCTCTTCCTACTGTCAAGAAGAAATATGATATACTTATTATTGGGGATGTGCATATCCCCGTTGAGGTAACCTAGTGTTATTCGAAATTGCTCCGGTTTCATGTTAATCGGAATGAGTTTGTTAACAAGACTTGATCAACCTTGTTAGTGGATTCCTTTTGACGAACATGAGATGGATGAAGCTAGAAGCACAACCTTCTGTACCCTCTCTATACTTTCGGTTATTTAGTTAAAATAAAGTAAAAATCAATAATTTTCTGTCTGTTATCTGATTATCCGTGCAATATAAAAATACCTCGAAAATAAAAGTTCTCCAAATGCCCTGAAAATTAAATATGATATTTTCTAGAATATTTGAGGATTTATGGAACAAAGAACACACGAGGGGGAAACCACCTTGCCACGAGGGTGGAGGGCGCGCCCACTCCCCTAGGGCGCGCCCCCTGTCTTGTGGGCCCCACGGTGGCCCTCCTCTACTTATTCTTTTAGCCACACACTTCATCTTCCTCACACAAACACGAAAAACCAACTCAAGCACGATTTCCAGCCCTCTTTGCTGCCATTTTCGATCTCCTTGCTCAAAGCACCTCTCACAAAACTGTTTGGGGAGATTGTTCCTTGGTATGTGACTCCTACATTGGTCCAATTAGGTTTTGTTCTAGTGCTTTATTCATTGCAAATTTTTGCTGCTTAGGTGACCCTGTTCTTGAGCTTGCATGTCAAATTTATATGGTCAAATGTAGTTTTGATGCATGATATAGGCTCTAGGCACTTGTAGGAGTAGTTGCTATCAATATTATTGAGTTTGATTTACTTTTATTTTGAAGTTACTAAAAAATTTCAAAAAATATCAGAGGAATAAATATGTTTAGGAAAATGTTCCAAGGTGGTTCTTCAAGGAAGCAAGGACCCAGGCTTGCAATGCGTGATGCTGACGAAGAGCCTCCAAGAGACGCTCCAGTGCGTCCTTGTGAGTGGCCTTCTGAAAATTTTATGGATTGAGCATGAATAAAAGAAGAATTTAACGCATATTTACGTAATGCCGATCTTGAGGACTTTGAGGCAGATGAATGCCCCCAGTATCATGAGCTCACAAGCTCTTTTGTGAGGAGGTTTGAGTATTCATCTTCGCGTAATTCTCCTTCTGTCATGTTTGATCTTTATGAAAAATCTTATACCATGGAGTTAGAGGATTTCACTTTTGCTTGCAAACTTCCACAATGGGGTAGTGTTAGGGATCCCCCTAAATCTGAATTTAGAAACTTTCTTGCTAGTATAACTGTAGGGGAATCTAGAGATATAACGCAAGCTACCATAGGGAGCATTCACTTTCCTGCTATACATTATTCTGCTCTCTTCATAGGTAGGTGCATAAATGCTAAGGATGAATCATGTCACATGTGTGTCCCTGACCTTAGCATTCTCAGGAGTGCTGTGTCAGGAGACCAATCTTATCATATGGGAGCCATTGTAGCTCGTAGGTTGCATCATAATAGACATAATGGAGATTTCTTTGGAGGAATTTATGCAACCCGCTTTGCTAAAATTCTTGAGATAGACGTTCATGAGGGAGACATGGAGTTGCCTCCTGCTTATTTATATTTTGATTCTATGATTTCCCACCATTTTGTCGAGAGGAACGAATCGCCTCTCCAGTACCGACTAATCTTTGACAGACGTCGTGCTGTCCATATTACTCTCCCTGCTCCTGCTTTCTTTGATTATCAGGCAAGAGGAGGATATACTATTACCAGAGAAGAGGCAGATGAGTACGAGAGGAGAGCGGAGGCCGCTCGTCGCCACACTGCAGCTTAGGAGGCGATAGCCGCTGCAACACAGTACGACCCCAACAACTATTATTATGGATATCAGCCAGGTCAGCCGTGGCCATAGACCAACTTAGGCCAAAAGCCTAAGCTTGGAGGGAGTACGTATTTCTCACCGACATTACATTTATGTTCACACACACTCATTGCTAGATGTCGGTGCTCATACTTTTTCATTGTATCATCCATGCTAGTTTATTTTCCTTTTTAATGCTTTCTTCTTGTGTGTTTAATAAACTTTAAGAAAAACCAAAAAAAATTAGTTGTAGCTTTTAATCAATTTACTTTCCATGCTTGTAGTAGCAATTAAAAAGAAAACCCAAAAATATTTCCTGTTCTTCTTTTGCTTGTTGGGAGCTTTCCCATGTAAATAGTTTTATTTCTTTTCTTTCTTTGGGGGTCAGTAGGAGAAGACCATAATTAAATTGTTGAAGTGGCTCTTATATGCATTATTGTTTACCTGACAAAAGAGCCCATATTGCTTTGTCTTCTCCTGTTTATTGGATGCTCGCAGATTCCAGCTTAGTCCAATGCACGTGCACTCTTATTATTATTCACATCGTTCGGTCATGCAAGTGAAAGGCAATTATGATGATATATGATGGACTGACCGAGATGAGAAAAGCTGGTACGAACTCGATGTCTTTTGTTTTTGTAAATATGATGAGTTCATGGTTCTTGATTCAGCTTGTTATGAATAAACATGCTTGCAATGACAATTAGAGATCATAGTTGCTTGTGCCATGCTTGATTAGCTATGAGTTATAATGGTTTACCTTGCGTGCCAACGTGCTATTAAAATGGTTATGATGTGGTATGATAGGGTGGTATCCTCCTCTGAATGATTTAAGTGACTTGACTTGGCACATGTTCACGCATGTAGTTGAAACAAATCAACATAGCCTTTACGATATTTATGTTCATGGTGGATTATATCCTACTCATGCTTGCATCCAATGTTTATTAAGTTTAATGCATGTACATGGCTGTTGTCACTCTCTAGTTGGTCGCTTCCCAGTCTTTTGCTAGCCTTCACCTGTACTAACCGGGAATACTGCTTGTGCATCCAAACTCCTTAAACCCCAAAGTTATTCCACATGAGTCCACTATACCTTCCTATATGCGGTATCTACCTGCCGTTCCAAGTAAATTTGTATGTGCCAAACTCTAAACCTTCAAATAAATATCATGTTTTGTATGCTCGAATGGCTCATGTATCAACTAGGGTTGTCTGTATATTCCATGTTAGGCGGGTTATTCTCAAGAGGAGTGGACTCCGCTCCTCACTCACGAGATAAATGGCTGGTCACCGGGATGCCCAGTCCCATGCTTTATGCAAATTAAATCAAAATAATTGCAAACAAAACTCCCTCTGGGACCTGATGTATGTTGGAGGCACTCGTTGTTTCGAGCAAGCCATGGATTGATGTTTGTTGGTGGAGGGGGAGTATAAAATTTACCATTCTGTTTGGGAACCGCCTATAATGTGTGTACCATGGAAGATATCGCCATCTCTTGGTTGTTATGTTGACAATGAAAGTATACCGCTCAAAATGTTATTCACCTCTATTTCAAAACCGAGCTCTGGCAACTCTACAAATCCCTGCTTCCCTCTGCGAAGGGCCTATGTATTTACTTTTATGTTGTGTCATCACCCTCTTATTAAAAAGCACCAGTTGGAGAGCACCGCTGTCATTTGCATTCATTACTGTTAATTTATATTGGGTGTGACTATGATTGGATCTCTTTTATCATGAATTACAATGTCTAGTCAGTCCTTGATCTTTAAAGGTGCTCTGCATTTATGTTTTGCGGTCTCAAAAAGGGCTAGCGAGATACCATCTTGTTATATCATATTATGATTGTTTTGAGTAAGTGTTGTCATCTGAGTTTTATTATTATGGCTCACTAGTTGATTACGCTATTGATATGAGTAAACATGAGACCTGAGAATTATTGCAAATGTGGTTAGTTATAATCTTTGCTGAAAACTTGAACGCTAGCTTGACATATTTACAACAGCAAGAGCAAACAGAGTTTGTAGAAGTTTTTCTTTATTTCTTTCAGTTTGTCAATTGAATTGCTTGAGGACAATCAAGGGTTTAAGCTTGGGGGAGTTGATACATCTCCAGCGTATCTACTTTTCCAAACACTTTTGCTCTTGTTTTGGACTCTAACTTGTATGATTTGAATGGAACTAACCCGGACTGACGCTGTTTTCAGCAGAATTGCCGTGATTTTGTTTTATGTGCAGAAAACAAAAGTTCTCGGAATGAGCTGAAACTCCACGGAATATCTTACAATAAATAATAAAAAAATCCTTGCCAAAGATGAAGACTAGGGGGCCCACACCCTTCTCACGAGGGTGGGGGCACGCCCCCCCTAGGGCGCGCCCCTACCTCGTGGGCCCACCTAGAGACCCCCCAACTCCAACTCCAACTCTATATAACTGCTTTCGGGGAGAAAAAAATCAGAGAGAAGAAATCATCGCGTTTTACGATATGGAGCCGCCGCCAAGCCCTAAAACCTCTCGGGAGGGCTGATCTAGAGTCCGTTCAGGGCTCCGTAGAGGGGGATTCGTCGCTGTCGTCATCATCAACCATCCTCCATCACCAATTTCATGATGCTCACGGCCGTGCGTGAGTAATTCCATCATAGGCTTGCTGGACGGTGATGGGTTGGATGAGATGCACCATGTAATCGAGTTAGTTTTGTTAGGGTTTGATCCCTAGTATCCACTATGTTCTGAGATTGATGTTGCTATGACTTTGCTATGCTTAATGCTTGTCACTAGGGCCCGAGTGCTATGATTTCTGATCCGAACCTATTATGTTTTCATCAATATATGAGAGTTCTAGATCCTATCTTGCAAGTCTATAGTCACCTATTATGTGTTATGATCCATTAACCCTGAAGTGACAATAATCGGGATACTTGTCGGTGATGACCGTAGTTTGAGGATTTTATGTATTCACTATGTGCTAATGCTTTGTTCCGGTTCTCTATTATAAGGAGGCCTTAATATCCCTTAGTTTCCATTAGGACCCCGCTGCCACGGGAGGGTAGGACAAAAGATGTCATGCAAGTTCTTTTCCATAAGAACGTATGACTATATTCGGAATACATGCCTACATTACATTGACGAACTCGAGCTAGTTCTGTGTCACCCTATGTTATGATTGTTACATGATGAACCGCATCCGGCATAATTATCCATCATTGATCCAATTCCTACGAGCTTTCCATATACTGGTTTACGCTTATTTACTTTCCCACTGCTATTGTTACAATCACTGCAAAATACCAAAAACATTACTTTGCTTTCATTACTCTTTTGTTACCATTACCATCGTTATCATTTTACTTTGCTACTAAACACTTTGCTGCAGATACTAAGTTTCCAGGTGTGGTTGAATTGACAACTCAGCTGCTAATACTTGAGAATATTCTTTGGCTCCCCTTGTGTCGAATCAATAAATTTGGGTTGAATACTCTACCCTCGAAAGCTGTTGAGATCCCCTATACTTGTGGGTTATGAGTCGCCATGGCCTCCGTTGCCATTGCGACGACTCCACGGGTGTCTCTCTTCGACTCACCCAATGAGAGCATCACCGCCAAGTGCCTCATGGCTAAAGCCACCAACAAGGTAACCCCCAACATCAAAACTACCATCATTAATCATCCTTCTTCGACGGATAGCATTGATGAACATGAGGGAACTAATGTGGAGGTGAATGAGTTTGAGGCCTTTATGGGTAAACTCAAGGGTAAATCCAAGAAGCACTTTGTTGCTCTCTTGGAACAACTTGGTGAAGCCAATGACATGATCGAGGCTCACGAAGATACCATCTCTAAGATGGAGGGGCATGGTCGTGACTACGTCGATGAGATTTAGGATCTTTCTAAAGCTCTTGAGGAAGAGCGTGGTCTTCGTTTGGCTCTTGAGGAGTCTCACAATTATGATCATGCTAAATTAAAGAAAGATCTTGATCATGCCCTTGTTGTTTCTCGTGTGCTAAACTCCGAGAAGGCAAAGCTTGGGGTTGATCTTTCTAGACTCAAAGAGGAGTTTGACATTCTCGACAAGGCTCACAAAGTCTTGAAGGGTGTTCATGCTACCCTCAAGGAGTCTCATGATCAACTCCAAGTGAAGCTAACCAAGGAGAAAGCCACATTTCCTCATATGGTGTTAATTGATAATGCAAATGCTACTAACCCTTGTTGTGAGCATGTGCATCTTATTGAGGAGAATGTTAAGTTGAAGGAACAACTTGAGAAAGGCCTTGTGTCATGCATACAAGGTGAGAAGAACCTAAACGACCTTTTTGAGAAATCAAAAGGAAGTTGTGGCCAAGGAGGGGATTGGGTTCGCACCCAAGCCCAAGAACAAGAAGAAGGATAACAAGACCAAACGACCTCCTCCTCTCAAGCAAACTTTTGTGAAGGAGGGAGAGCATGCTTCCAAGGAGAAGAAGAACAATGCGAAGGGTGGCGGTGTCAAAAAGGGCAATGCCACCCCTCCCAACAAAGCCGGCGACTTTAATCCTTCTTATGTGTTATGTCGTGCTAGTGATGGGCATGTCTATGCCAAATTTGTTGGTTCTCCTCATCAGTACATTGAATGGTCTATTTGGGTTCCTAAGACTGTTGTTACTAACATCAAAGGACCCATTACAAAATGGGTATCTAAAACCAAGCATTGATCTCTTGTAGGTGTTTGCTTCTGGTGGGGGATCATGGTTGCTCGATAGTGGAGATATAAATCATATGACCGGAAGCAAGGACTTGGTGGTGGACGTGCACAAGATTCCATCTATGCCCACCAATGTCGAGTGGGGTGATGCCTCATCTTCTAAGGTATTGGGACTTGGTAAGGTTGTCATCTCTCATGATCTCACGATCGAGAAGGTCATGCTTGTTGAGTCCCTTGCATACAATTTACTTTCCGTTCGTCAACTTGCAATCATGGGCTTTGCCACTTTCTTTGATATTGATACTGTGGCCCTCTTGTGGAGCAAGACTCTTAAAGTAGCCTTTGTTGGGCATGTCAAGAACGGTCTATATGTGATTAACTTTTCGAAGCGACCCACTAAGACCGCGACATGCCTAATGGCTAAAGTTGATGTGGGATGGCTTTGGCATCACCGTTTAGCCCATGTCAATATGAGATCTTTGCAATGTCTTCTCAAGGGGGACCATGTTCATGGACTAACAAATGTTAGTTTTGCTAAAGATCGTGCTTGTAGTGCTTGTATTGAAGGAAAGCTTCATGAGAAGGCTCACCCTCCCACGACTATCATTTACTCAAAGAGGCCTTTGGAGCTCCTTCACTTGGATCTCTTTGGGCCTCCATCCTTTTGATAGTCTTGGGGTAGGAAGTATTTCTTGGTGATTGTGGATGACTACTCAAGTTATACTTGGGTGTATTTCTTCAAGAGGAAGAGCGAGACCCAACAAACCGTCATTGACTTTGCAAATGAAACACAACTTCAACACAATGCAAAGATCTTGACAATAAGAAGTGACAACGGCATCGAGTTCAAGAACTACACCTTGGATGAGTTTCTTAGTGATGAGGGGATCAAGCATCAATATTCCGCACCCTACACCCCTCAACAAAATAGTGTTGCGGAGAGGAAGAACCAGATGTTGATGGATGCGGCAAGGACCATGATGGCGGAGTTCAAGTCTCCATACAACTTTTGGGCCGAAGCCATCAACACCGCGTGTCATGCATCCAATCGGCTCTACCTTCGCAAGGGCTTAAACAAGACTCCATATGATATACTCACCGGTAACAAGCCCAACCTCAAGTACTTTCGGGTGTTCGGGTGTAAGTGTTTCATTCTCAAGAAAGGTGTTCAGTTGTCTAAATTTGAGGCTAGAGCTTATGAGGGCATATTTGTTGGTTATGCTACAAACTCTCATGCTTACCGTGTCCTTAATAAATCCACGTGACTTATTGAGGAGATGTGTAATGTGGAGTTTGATGAGAATAACGGCTCCCAAGTGGAGCAAAGTGGCACTTGTGATGTAGGTGATGAAATTCCTCCTCAAGACATAAGAAGAATGGGTGTTGGTTTTATCCTACCCATTTAGGAACCCCTTGTGGCCGAAGGAGAAGGACAAGGCTCCACTCAAGTGGAGCCATCACCAACCCAAGGCCCACACGCTTCAGAAGAACAAAGTGAAGGCCCTCATCCTCATGAACAAGACCAAGGGCAAGATCATGCTCAAGACGGTGTTGACACACCAAGTGATGCCCAAGGTCAAGTTCTCTCCACCGAGCAAGTTCAATATCAAGAAGAAGCTCAAGACGTCGCTCAATATGATCAAGTGACCGCTCCTCAACTCACCACCGAGGAGGAATTGGAGCGTCGTGCCGCCAAGATTGCTTCCAAGCTCTCCACCAAGGGTCATCTCATGAAGAATGTACTTGGAAGCATTCAAAAGGGGGTAAGCACTCATATACAATTGGCAAACTATTGTGAACATCACGCGTTTGTCTCTTGTGTTGAACTCCAAAAGGTATATGAAGCACTCAAAGATCCTGATTGGCTTAATGCCATGCATGAAGAACTCAACAACTTCGAGTACAACAAGGTGTGGAGATTGGTGCCAAGGCCAACGGGGAACCACAATGTCATTGGAACCAAGTGGATATTTAAGAACAATCAAGATGCTCATGGGACCATCATTCGCAACAAGGCAAGATTGGTGGTACAAGGCTACTCCCAAGTCGAGGGTATCGACTACGGTGAAACCTTTGCTCCCGTTGCTCGCCTTGAATCCATTCGTGTTGATTGCTTATGCTTCTCATCACAACTTTAAGTTGCAACAAATGGATGTGAAGAGTGCTTTTCTTAATGGTCCTATTAATGAGTTGGTCTATGTCAAGCAACCCCCTGGGTTCAAGGATCCCTACTTTCCCGATCATGTGTATCAACTCGATAAGGCACTCTATGGGCTTAAACAAGCCCCACGTGCGTGGTATGACCACCTTACCGAGTTTTTACAAGATCGTGGGTTTGAAGTTGGGCTAATCGACCCCACTCTTTTTACTAAGAAGGTCAAAGGGGAGTTGTTTGTATGCCAACTATATGTTGATGACATTATCTTTGGTTCCCCTAACAAAGCTTTCAATGAGGAATTTGCCGCTCTCATAACCTCAAAGTTCAAGATGTCTTCCATGGGAGAGTTGAAGTTCTTTCTAGGGTTCGAAGTGAAGCAAAGAAGAGAAGGAACCTTCATCAACCAAGCCAAATACACTCAAGACATGCTCAAGAGATTCAAGCTAAGTGATGTCAAGCCGGCTTCCACTCCAATGCCCACCAAGTGCCAACTTGACATCGATCCCAATGGTAAAGCGGTGGATCAAAAGGTATATTGCTCCATGATTGGATCCTTGCTTTACCTTTGTGCATCTAGACCGGATATCATGTTGAGTGTGGGAATTTGTGCATGGTTTCAAGCCGCACCTAAGGAAAGTCACTTTGTGGCGGTCAAGCGAATCTTTCGATATTTGGCTCATACCCCAAACTTTGGCTTATGGTACCCAATAGGAGCAAACTTCAAGCTTGTAGGGTATTCGGACTCCTAGGAAGTCCACTTCCGGAGGGTGCCAATTCCTTGGTTGCTCTTTGGTAAGTTGGTCTTCCAAAAAGCAAAGTTGTGTGTCTCTCTCGTCCACCGAAGCGGAGTATGTAGCGGCCGGTAGTTGTTGTGCACAACTCTTATGGATGAGGCAAACTTTAAAGGATTACGGTGTCATTTGTGACAAAGTGCCTCTTTGGTGTGACAATGAAAGTGCCATCAAGATTTCTCTCAACCCGGTGCAACACTTCAAGACGAAGCATATTGAGATTAGGAATCACTTCATCCGGGATCACATTAGGCGAGGGGAGATCGAGCTCAACTACGTCAACACTCATGATAACCTTGCAGATATTTTCACGAAGCCGTTGGATGAAGTAAGATTTCGCGAGTTAAGGCATGAGCTAAATATCATTGATTCGAGCAATGTTGCTTGAACCCTTGCACACCCTACCATACTCCACTTGTTGTCTTGTTTAGATGTAGGCATGAACATAGGGGGAGTGTTGTTCTCTCAATGAACTCTCCCTCCCCCCATTATGCATAAATTGATCAACCCTTCCACATTCACCATTTTTTATGGTACTTGTGCTTCATAGACGAGTTTTGGTCATGGGCCCGAGGATAGTTTTTCGCGGTGCCATACCAATTGACTCAAACATAGGTGGCTCCGGCCACCGCCCTCTCTTTGGAGAGGTTGTGTCTCGAGGTTGTTTCTTGTTGTCTCTTGCCTTTCTTTCTTTGTGTTGAGCGTGTTCTTGTGGTGTCTTGTTGGCTTGAAGCTTTGGTGCGCAGACCTCTTTTCTTGTTTGAAACGTGAAACTTCTTGAGCCCATGGTACTACCGCGGTTTGCAACGCTACTACCGCGTATGGAGTGCATGGTACTACCGCACCTAGCGCGGCAGTAAATTTTTTACTGCCGCCTCGGAGAGCGGTACTACCGCTCAGGTGCGGTACTTCCGCCGAGCGGTACTATGCAATGAAGCGCGGTACTACCGCGCTGACGAGTGCGTGGGGGGTTATGACTCGGGCAGGGGAGTTCCAACTCCCCATACCCATTCACTTGTCTCTCTCCCCACCATCTCTCTCTCTCTCTCTCTCTCGCTCAAGAATGGTGCCGGAGGCCCTCGCCGAATATCCGTCTCCGGCCACTCTCCTCGGATTCCGTCTGGTGGGATCGTTCCCCGCCACTTCCTCTTGCCATGGACCAAGGTTTCTCCCCAAATCCCTCTCTTTCTTGGTTGTTCTTTCGCTTCTAGGTTTTTGGGGAGATGCATGTTGTTCTTGAGATTTTAGGCCAAATCTTTGCAAGCGTAGGATGTAGGAGAGTCATGTTGCGTAGAAATTATACTTAATATATTGTCCCGTGGTAGATTTGATCAACCGTAGTACCGTTGTGGTTTTGCGGTTTCTTCTGAGATTCAAAAGTGGTTCAGATCTGACGCGGTGCGGTACTACCGCGCCTCTTGTGCGGTACTACCGCTAGTCTAGTACTACCGCCCGTCTGGTGCGGTACTACCACACGTGCTGTGGAACTAAGCTCTTACTACCACTCCAAGCCACGGTACTACCGTGACCTCACACGGTACTACCGCGACTAGGAGCGGTACTAAAATTTTAGTACCGCATGCCCTGACAGTACTACCGTTGGTGTCCAATCTCTCTCGTGGCAATTACCACGTATGCTTTCTACCTGTTTCTCTTGTTTTGCTAAGGTCTTTGCATTGATTCTTCTCGCTCGTTGTGTGTGCTTTCTCTTGTTTCTTAGGTGGTGGCTCTCGCCGTTCCAATCCCAGTCGTGACACTGGCTCCAAGCGACTGTGCAATCCTCAAGATGAAGCACCAGAGGGCTCCAGTGCCCCCAAGCGCAATGTCAAGACCACCACTAGCAATAACAAGGAACCCACTAAGGGCATGGACGAGATTCCCCACGCTGAGTACATCGAACACCGGAAGATCAACCCTTATGTGAATGCTTGTGCTATCCTCAGAGGCAGTGAATTGTTTTGGACCAAGCAGCAGACTCTCGTTTATCTGGATGTAATCAAGAACAAGCAAAATACCTACGTGGATGTCAAGTGCATAGACATGAATCACTTGAGGAAGGACAATTTTCGTGAGTACTTTGGAGAAGCTCTAGATTTGGTGGAGCAGTTCGGTATTGAACATGTGATCTCTTTCCACCCTGACTATGAGCCTGAGCTTATCTGTCAGTTCTTTTGCGTCAGTTTACTTTCACCCCGGGGAGGAGCGGAGGATGACCTGGATGACCAATGGCCGTAAGTTGACTGCTACCTGGAAGGAGTTCATGGATCTGCTCCATGTTCCTGATGACGGGCTCACCACACCCGTTGGTGTTCGCCCCCATGCCAATCCTGAGTCTGCTAGCAAGAACAAGTTACAGCCGTTCTATGTTGAGAAGGTGCTTCCTAGTGGCAAGTCGACATGGGTGCTGAACTCCTTTCTGGATATCATGCATTGCATCTTCCGCAACTCTCTGTTCCCTCGCATTGGCGACAAGGACAAGGTTCATGCCTATATGGTGGATATGGTGCTCCTGTGCGAGGAGGCACGTGTGTCTCAGACTCGGCCACTTGATGTCTCACACATCATATGGTGTGAGCTTCGGTTTGCGGTGTTCACCCGCAAGGTACCTATCTATGGACCATACCGGTTTCTGTTGATCTCCACAACTTGGGAGAAGTTGTACCCTAGTGATGAGTTCCTTGCTCCAAACTGGATTCGGCATGAGCCCATCAGTCTCCGTGTCAAACCGAACTGGGCCAACACTACTACTCGTGCTGAGGCGTCTACTGCTAGGACGGCTGTTGGTGAGGAGGAGGCTGGAGCAGAGGATGTTGCTGAGGACCGTGCTGCTAGGTGTTCCCATCCTTCCTCTGAGCCCTCGTGAGCCAAGAAGTTGAAGGACAAGATGAAGACTCTTTTCTGCATGCAAGCAAAGGGGCAGTACTGGACTCACATGGCATCCAAGGAGAGTCGCCGTCGCGACAAGAAGGTTATGAGGCTCTTTGGAGAGGACGTCTCTGGCGGTTCTGAGGAGGTCATCACACCAGAGGCTGCATGGATGGCCAAGCAAGGCTTCAAGTGGACTAGTTCTGAGGACGACATCGAGGAGACCGTCCCCGCCGCCGAGTCTGGCGAGGAGCACGAGGAGAGTTGGGATGATTTCTCTGCCTGAGCCACCCCTTGTGTGTAGGTTTCCTCTCTACCTTTTTGACGTCTCGATGCCAAAGGGGGGGAGAGTGTAGGGATTTGCGTGCTTGCGAGTCGTGTGTCATGTTTGGTGTGTTTGCTTTGTCGTTTGGACCTCGTTTGCTTTGGTTTGGTTTGCGCCTGTGAGACTTATCCTTCATATGGTGTAAGACATATGCTCTCTATCCTATCTTAGTGAGATTATGTTTGTGCTACTTATGTTATGCTCTTATTTGCTATCTTCTCTAGTGTTAGCATTACTATTGCAAGATATGCCTTGTCTCTAAAATATAGGGGGAGTTTTGATCCTAGTATGTGTGCCGTGGAGTCCAAAACCCATCTAGTTTGCACACATCTAGGGGGGCCCGTCTATATTCTAGAGAGGAGGGCTTTGCGTTTGCTCAATATTATTTCCCTTTGTGCAAATCCCGTATTGTCATCAATCCACCAAAAAGGGGGAGATTGTAAGGGCATATTTATCCCTAAGGTGTTTTGGTGATTGATGACAATGCTTTTGCGGACTAATCGTGTCCCTTGAGTTTCCCAGACGTTTCATCGCTAGGCACAAGACGGTTTGGTGCCCCTCGAAGACTATTGAAGACGTCATTTTTCTACGTTTCTTTTTGGTGGATTTGAGTCGTAGGAAAGTCGTACTACTAAGAGGGGGTCTGCGTCGGAAAGGTTCGGGTGGAATCATCACGAACACGTTTTCTTCCTTGTCTCCACCTTTCCCCTGCTCTTTGGAGCATCCACCGTTTTTCCTCTATGCAATTGTCCTGGCTGCTGATGTTGGGCTTGCGGTAGTACTACTCCCCAGAGCAGTAGTACCGTACTACGGTGCGGTAGTACTGCAGGAGCCCATGGTAGTACTGCTCCTCTCGAGCCGTAGTACCGTGGCCCCCAGGCCAAGTGCCGCTGCTTTGCGGTAGTAGGGGCGGATGTAATTTTTTACATCCGCGCCTCCGCGGTAGTACCGCACCTCGTGCGTGGTAGTACCGCGTGCGGACTGGTTCAGCTGCCATGCGGTAGTACCGCTCCCCAGCGGTAGTACCGTGTCAGATTTTTGCATCTTTTCGTTTCCAGCGGAAGTAGGCACGGATGTATTTTTATTCATCCGCGCCCTTCCCAGGCTAGGACTTTCGTGCCTTGCGATAGTACCGCAAGGGGGAGCGATAGTACCGCACTTGCGGAAGTACCATTCTCAGCCAGGAATGTTCTAGTCCCTGTTGTTGCCGCAGTAGTATCGTGGTCCCTCACGGTAGTACCGCATGGCCTTGCGGTAGTACCACTTGTCAGGAGCGGTAGTACCGCATGGCCTTGCGGTAGTACCGCTTGTCAGGAGCGGTAGTACCGCAAGTCACGGGCTGGTTAAGTGGATAACGATTGGATTTTTGTCCACAACTATAAAAGGGGTGTCTTCTTCCTCTAGTTGACCACCTCTTCCAACCCTAATCTCCATTGTTGCTCCAAGCTACATTTTCGCCCGATCTCACTCCCTAGCCAACCAAACTTGTTGATTTGCTCAGGAGTGGTTGAGAAGGCCCCGATCTACACTTCCACCAAGAGAAATTTGATTCCCCCACTAATCCCTTGTGGATCTTGTTACTCTTGGGTGTTTGAGCACCCTAGACGGTTGAGGTCATCACGGAGCCATAGTCCATTGTGGTGAAGCTTCATGGTGTCGTTGGGAGCCTCCAATTATGTTGTGGAGATTGCCCCAACCTTGTTTGTAAAGGTTTGGTCACCACCTCCATGGGCACCAATAGTGGAATCACGGCATCTCGCATTGTGTGAGGGCGTGAGGAGAATACGGTGGCCCTAGTGGATTCTTGGGGAGCATTGTGCCTCCACACCGCTCCAATAGAGAAGTACTTCCCTTAAAAGGGAAGGAACTTCGGTAACACATCCTCGACTCCACCGGCTCCACTCTTGGTTATCTTGTGCCTGTACTTGTGCAAGCTTATTTGTGATATATCTCTTGCTTGCTTGTGTACTTATCATTGTTGCATCATATAGGTTGCTCACTTAGTTGCATATCTAGACAACCTACTTTGATGCAAAGTTTAAATTGTTAAAGAAAAGCTAAAAATTGCCAGTTGCCTATTCACCCCCTCTAGTCAACTATATCGATCCTTTCACACATAAACTAGGGTTTAAGCTTCTGTCACTCTAGCAACCCATCATCTACTTATTACTTCTCAATGCCTTCCCCTAGGCCCAAACAATGGTGAAGTGTCATGTAGTCGACGTTCACATGACACCACTAGAGGAAAGACAACATACATCTCATCAAAATATCGAACGAATACCAAATTCACATGACTACTTATAGCAAGACTTCTCCCATGTCCTCAGGAACAAACGTAACTACCCACAAATCATATTCATGTTCATAATCAGAGGGGTATTAATATGCATAAAGGATCTGAACATATGATCTTCCACCAAGTAAACCAACTAGCATCAACTACAAGGAGTAATCAACACTACTAGCAACCCACAAGTACTAATCTGAGGTTTTGGGACAAAGATTGGATACAAGAGATGAACTAGGGTTTGAGATGAGATGGTGCTGGTGAAGATGTTGATGGAGATTGACCCCCTCCCAATGAGAGGATCGATGGTGATGACGATGGTAATGATTTCCCCCTCCCGGAGGGATGTTTCCCTGGCAGAACAGCTCCGCCAGAGCCCTAGATTGGTTCCGCCAAGGTTCCGCCTCGTGGCGGCGGAGTTTCGTCCCGAGAGCTTGCTTATGATTTTTTTTCCAGGGCGAAAGACCTCATATAGACAAAGATGAGCACCGGAGGCATGCCAGGGGGCCCATGAGGCAGGGGGCGCGCCCCCACCCTCGTGGATGGTGGGTGGCCCCCCTCTGGTGCTTCCTTCGCCCAATATTTTTTATATATTCTAAAACTGACTTCCGTGATTTTTTCCAGGGCGAAAGACCTCATATAGCCAAAGATGGACACACTCTCCCCGCTCGTTGCTATGCATCTCCTCGATAGATCTTGCGTGATTGTAGGTAAATTTTTTGAAATATTGCGTTCCCCAACAGTGGCATCCAAGCCAGGTCTATGCGTAGATCTTATATGCACAAGTAGAACACAAAGAGTTGTGGGCGATAATAGTCAAACTGCTTACCAGCAACGTCTTACTTTGATTCGACGGTATTGTTGGATGAAGCGGCCCGGACCAACATTACATGACCGCGTTCATGAGACTGGTTCTACCGACGTGCTTCGCACACAGGTGGCTAGCGGGTGTATGTTTCTCCAACTTTAGTTGAATCGAGTTTGACTACGTCCGGTCCTTGTTGAAGGTTAAAACAGCACACTTGACGAAAAATTGTTGTGGTTTTGATGCGTAGGTAAGAACGATTCTTGCTAGAAGCTCGTAGCAGCCACATAAAACTTGCAATAACAAAGTAGAGGACGTCTAACTTATTTTTGCAGGGCATGTTGTGATGTGATATGGTCAAGACGTGATGATATATAATTTGTTGTATAAGATGATCATGTTTTGTAAAAGTTTTTGGCAACTGGTAGGAGCCTTATGGTTGTCGCTTTATGGTATGAAATGCAATCGCCAAGTAATTGCTTTACTTTATCACTAAGCGGTAGCGATAGTCGTGGAAGCAATTGTTGGCGTGATGACAGCGATGCTACAATGGAGATCAAGGTGTCAAGTCAGTGACAATGGTGATCATGGCGGTGCATTGGAGATGGAGATCAAAGGCACAAGATGATGATGGCCATATCATATCACTTATTTTGATTGCATGTGATGTTTATCCTTTATGCGTCTTATTTTGCTTTGTACGGCGGTAGCATTATAAGATGATCTCTCACTAAATTTCAAGGTATAAGTGTTCTCCCTGAGTATGCACCATTGCTACAGTTCATCGTGCCGAGACACCACGTGATGATCGGGGGTGATAAGCTCTATGTTCACATACAACGGGTGCAAGCCAGTTTTGCACACGCAGAATACTCGGGGTAAACTTGACGAGCCCAGCTTATGCAGACATGGCCTTGGAGCACTGAGACCGAAAGGTCGAATGTGAATCATATAGTAGATATGATCAACATAGTGATGTTCATCATTGAAAACTACTCCATCTCACGTGATGATCGGACATGGTTTAGTTGATATGGATCACGTGATCATTTAGATGACTAGAGAGATGTCTACCTAAGTGGGAGTTCTTAAGTAATATGATTAATTGAACTTTAATTTATCATGAACTTAGTACCTGATAGTATTTTGCATGTCTATGTTGTTGTAGATCAATGGCCCGTGCTACCGTTCCCTTGAATTTTAATGCGTTCCTAGAGAAAGCTAAGTTCAAATATGATGGTAGAAACTACACGGACTGGGTCCGTAATTTGAGGATTATCCTCATTGCTGCACAGAAGAATTATGTCCTGGAAGCACCGCTAGGTGCAAGACCCGCTGCAGGAGCAACTCCAGATGTTATGAACGTCTGGCAGAGCAAAGCTGATGACTACTCGATAGTTCAATGTACCATGCTTTACGGCTTAGAGACGGGACTTCAATGACATTTTGAACATCATGGAGCATATGAGATGTTCCATGAGTTGAAGTTAATATTTCAAGCAAATGCCTGGATTCATAGATATGAAGTCTCCAATAAGTTCTACAGCTGCAAGATGGAGGAGAATAGTTTTGTCACAGAACAGATACTCATAATGTCTGGGTACCACAACCACTTGACTCAACTGGGAGTTAATCTTCATGATGATAGTGTCATTGACAGAGTTCTTCAATCATTGCCCAAGCTACAAAAGCTTTGTGATGAACTATAATATGCAAGGGATGGATAAGACAAGTCCTGAGCTCTTCGCGATGCTAAAGGTTGCTGAGGTAGAAATCAAGAAGGAGCATCAAGTGTTGATGGTTAACAAGACCACTAGTTTCAAGAAAAAGGGAAAAGGGAAGAAGGGAAACTTCAAGAAGAACGGCAAGCAAGTTGCTGCTCAAGTGAAGAAGCCCAAGTCTGGACCTAAGCCTGAGACTGAGTGCTTCTACTGCAAAGGGACTGGTCACTAAAAGCGGAACTGCCCCAAGTATTTGGCGGATAAGAAGGATGGCAAAGTGAAAGGTATATTTGATATACATGTTATTGATGTGTACCTTACTAATGGTCATAGTAGCGCCTGAGTATTTGATACTGGTTCTGTTGCTAATATTTGTAACTTGAAATAGGGGTTACGGATTAAACGAAGATTGGCTAAGGACTAGTTGACGATGCGCGTGGGAAATGGTTCCAAAGTCGATGTGATCGCCGTTGGCATGATACCTCTACATCTACCTTCAGGATTTGTTTTAGACCTGAATAATTGTTATTTGGTGCTAGCATTACACATGAACATTATATCTGGATCTTGTTTGATGCGAGACAATTATTCATTTAAATAAGAGAATAATGGTTGTTCTATTTATATGAGTAATATCTTTTATGGTCATGCACCCTTGATGAGTAGTCTATTTTTGTTAAATGTCGATAGTAGTGATACACATCTATAATACCTAAATGGTTCATCCCCACTAACCTATTTCTCTTGACATGCAAGCTATCCACATCAGCGACCTTGCCACATCAACATGGACTATATTCTCATGTGTCCACGTCATCATGTTGCTCATACCGTCCGCATGTTGCTCATCCCATGACTCAGTTTATTGCTTCTGGGCTATATTACGAAGCCGCATCATATTGAGGCCCACACATTCCCGTCTGATCCCCTTCCCCTACCCGAGTCTCATACATTCCAGTTTGACCCCCTTCACCTATGATCTTGGCAATGGAAGAGGCGGTGGTTGCTTGAACTTTCCCCTCTGATTTGTAATGGCGGCTTCACGAACTACTAGTCGGAAATCAAGAGCCCTTCATATTGGCATAACTCCCAATTAGTATCTATATACTAGATTTGTCTCCAAGCAGCCCCCAAAATCAAAGCAATCTCTATTATTGCAATTTGCGACCTCCCTTGAACCCTCTCGCTCTCTACCGTAAATCTTGGCGAAAATAAAGGCATCTCGAGAGGATGTTTCTGGCGGCTGAACCTATTGTTCTCTCTTGCCTCCGCCGACTGTTCTCGTCGGATGGACATGAGGGAGGGGTGGTGCGGTAGAGGAGAGTGCAAAGTTGTGTCTACGGTTCCTCCTGGTGGTACATCTCAGGTCAAGGAGGGTACACTGCAAAAGAATAAAGCCTTCCCACTCCATCCCTATCGTGGTCGCATGAGATCCGGTGAGGCCACAGAGTCTAGTAGGGTGTGCTCTTTCATGCACGTGATGTTAGGTATGTGGAGAGAATGTATACGAGTTCTATTGTGATGAGCGGTGAGTGGCTTCTCTCATATGTTTTTAGGCAATCGTTGGAGGTGGTTATAGGAGCAGGGGAGCATGGGGTTGGGTCGTCGCCCAGACTGTGTTCGTCAACTCGAAAACATCTTCCTTTCTCTGATGATTATTGTGTCTTGACAAATCTTGTGATGGTGCTTCTCTTTGTCCCAGCGTTGACCTTCTGACCTGCTCTGACATGCGCACCGGCGGCGGCGGAGCTTGGCGAGGCGCAGTGCGGCAATATTGGTTGAGGCAGAGCTTCTGAGATACTGGATTTTAGGGTGCATATTTTGCATAGTACTCTGCAATTGGACAACTGTCCTTCGTGGTATGTATCGTGTGTGTACGCATGGGTACTATACGTGTGTGGTATTGTACACTCACGGCGACGTAGTAATGAAATCCTGCAGTACTTTGCTAGAAATAAGATTTATTGTTGGTAGAGCGGATGGTGACCCCTTGATAAGAAACATCTACACTTAATTCGTAATTAGGAGGCTGATGGAAGAAAAATCTATGGATTCTATCAAATTAATTCACACATCAATAGTGATTTTTTCACGAGATTTAGTTACATTATATACTTCGTTTGTAATTAGGAGGTTAGTAGATAATGCATATTATATCTTTTGACAACGACATAATAGATTTTTTATGTTGCTTTCCTCAATCCTATTTTTTCACATTCTTTTCTCTTTTTCTAGAGGCCTTAGAATTTCGTAGTTTAAATTTAAAATTAGTCATCTTGAGTGAACACCTTCATTTGTAATTGAGAAGAGCACTCATTAGTACTCTTTTGGACAATTTCTATTTCCAATTCAAATTTTCAATATTTCTATCTAATATGATAGTCACTTTGATTTGTATTCGTTACAGTAATGGTAGTCCTGGTCACTACAATATAGAGTACATTCCTGTAAGTGCATCTAGTGCCACCCTAGTTGGTTTTGGAGTATTGACGACAAACTTGGTTGAGGGACTAATGTGTTTGTGAGAATTGCAGGAAAACATAGGTAGTAGTCCCATACTGATTCGGTTTACCTACCAGAGATGACCCCTAAAAATGTGTGAAGACAATGAAGGTAATGGTGGTCTGTGAAGATATTCACATTGAAGACTATGACATGAGAAGACATCGCATGAAGACTATGGAGTGTGAAGACATAGTTGTTTCTTAGTTTCCTTTTCTTCTTTGTCGAGTCATAGGAACCACCGCACTGTTAAGTGGGGTCCAAGTGAACAAAGTCAGAGTGACTGATGTGATGCTCAACCAAATCCTATGTCTTCGAGCGAAGACAATGAGAGCAAATCTTATCCAGAGCTGGATAAGTAAGCTTAACTTGTAGCCCAAGTCAAGCTGCCGCGTGTGTTTGAAATCTGACCGTTGGACACGTGTCAATTCCTTAGTGACACATGGTCATTTTGGACAAATCAGGTCAGGTTGCCTCCTGGCTATAAATAGTCCACCCCCTACACCATAAATTGGTGGCTGCTCAGAGTTAGTGCACGACTTTTGTCGTTTGAGAGCAACCCACCTCCGAAGCTTTTGAAAGAGAGAGATCCTTGCGAGGAGAAAGCCCAAAACACCCAGAGCCAAAGAGTGTTAGGCATCACTGAAGTCTTTCTGTCTGCGTGACCTGAAGACTTGTTACACCTGAGGACTATGACCTCCAACCGGTTAGGCGTCGCGTTTTGAGCGTCCAAGAGTCATTGTGGATCGCCGGTGAACGAAGTCTGTGAAGGTTTGGAAGTCTACCTTGAAGACTTACTAGAGTGATTGGGCGAGGACTGTGTGTCCTTAGCTCAAGGGGAATAAGGTGAAGACACGGTCTTCTGAGTTGAATCTCAGCCTCCCTAACCAGACGTACAATTGTCATAGCAACTGGACCTGGTCTACGAAATCCTTGTCTTCATCAAGCTACTCGTTCTATCCTTCACTTCGCTTTACTTTACAGTTTGTTTTCGTGAAGTCATTGCATGCCTGTCTGATCTGATTGACTTCACTAAGTGAAGAATCTTTACTGTTTGGCTTCATACCATCTTCCATCCTGATCCATACTACCTAGCTGCTGATAGTCTTCGTGTTTTCACTTCATTGCTTACTTGACTATGGCTTGTCTAGTGTAGTCTACCTTCCGCTGCATATCAATAGGATCATTTCTATCATTTGTCTTCAAAGCCCCCGTGTTTTGAAGACTTTCATAAAAATCGCCTATTCACCCCCCTCTAGTCGATAACTAGCACTTTCAATTCCATAGTTTCAGTATTTTCCACTCGATGAATTTTCCTTTGATACTTCTACAACACAATGAAATTTCCGCAGCAACGCGCGGGGTATCATCTAGTATTCATAGTATTTAAGCCAAAAGATACAAGTTTAATAATGATAGTGCAACTTATTTGTGGCACTATGCTACCTCTTGAGCACTGCGTTGGTTTTCCCTTGAAGAGGAAAGGGTGATGCAGTAAAGTAGCGTAAGTATTTCCCTCAGTTTTTGAGAACCAAGGTATCAATCCAGTAGGAGATCACGCTCAAGTCCCACGCACCTACACAAACAAATAAGTACCTCGCAACCAACGCGATAAAGGGGTTGTCAATCCCTTCATGGTCACTTACGAGAGTGAGATATGATAGATATGATAAGATAATATTTTTGGTATTTTTATGATAAATAGAAATAAAGATGCAAAGTAAAATAAACGGCAAAGGAAATAACTAAGTATTGGAAGATTAATATGATGGAAGATAGACCCGGGGGCCATAGGTTTCACTAGTGGCTTCTCTCAAGAGCATAAGTATTACGGTGGGTAAACGGATTACCATCAAGCAATTGATAGAATTGAGCATAGTTATGAGAATATCTAGGTATGATCATGTATATAGGTGTAGCAACCCAACCTCAGAAGGTCAAGTCTATGTGCTTAAGTGTCATCCCTGGATCGGTATGCTGACCCACACAGTACTCGAGGATTTATAACAAAGATAAATCACATGTATAAAGTAACATAAATACTATTACCTCAATTCATATAGCGGAAGTTACAAAGGTTGTGGATTCCCATCAACACCAACGGCAAAGTTGAGTGTAGAAATCGTAACCCTAACGTATCACTTACTCGTCGTGAGATAATCCTGCAACATGAGACATTGCAGCCACAAAGGGTCAGTACATTGAATGTACTGGCAAATTCACGCCATAGGATAAAGATGAATAATATCTATCACTACATGCACTTTTGGCTGGTGGAAAAGATCTATGGTTATAATGTTTTTGCGAATAGCCAATTTTTCCCTACTGCAAAGGAATATATTTTATTTAACTACACATTTTTGTTGAAAAACATTGAGAAGGTTCCTCCAACTCAATCCCAATTAAAAGTTAACAACCCAACAAATTAATTAAGTAACGTGATGAGATCAATATGATAATCCAAGAACCAGATACTCAAGTTGTCCATAACCGGGGACACGGCTAACCATGATTAGTTTGTACACTTTGCAGAGGTTTGCGCACTTTTCTCCACAAGACTCGATCTCCTCCGTCGGATTTCTCGCACTACATGGTGTTTGAGAAACGGATGACCGAGACATCGTCTTTCAGAAGCATTAACTCTCTACTTCGGATAGACTATACCACCTACAACCCACTACATCTGCTAGTCTACCTCTTCAAGAGCTTCACGCAACTTACTCAACTATGCTAGAGCCCATAATAGCTTGTGGCTGCACACGGAAGTTTCTAGCATGAATAATCTTATGATCCCTTTGAGCCTGGGTGGCATTCCATAGGGTGATCACACGGGTCCTCCGGGATCCCCTTGGGCAAACACTGGGTTCTCCAGGTGCCGGGGCAAACCACTGGGTGCTCCAGGGTGCCCCAACCAATCCACCCAGATGTGTATTAAAGTAGCCACCTTAAGTTAACCATTAATGATAACTCTCACATCTGTCATGAGTACACTCAACCAATCGATGTCTATGAGCATAGCATAGCAGTATAAGCATAACGTAGAAGTAACTCCCAAGGTTTGAATGCAAGACAATAGGTTCCTACCTCATCAACTACTTCCCAATACCCACATTTTGTCAAATCCTAACCATGCAATGTTTGAGGGTGAAACTAATGCATAAAAACTAGGTATGAAAGGGATATGATCAAAGTGTGAACTTGCCTGCAATGTTGATGAAGATGATTCACACTCATAACTCTTGATAGTTCTAGTCATCACACTCCGTTCAATCTATCGTAGGCAAGCAATAGTAACCACACATAAGCAATCACTCAAAAGATCAGAAAGATCGAAGAAAACAATTCGGAAAACATCAAAACCAAGCAAATAACTCTGGTAACATAAATCAATTTCTAACAGTACCAAAATTATTTCAATTTGGCCTTATCATAAAGTGTAGGTCAAGAGAGTTAATTTGCTAAAAGAATCAACTCAAACGGAGCTACGAAACTCAAGTTACGATCAAACGAAGTTTGAATACAAATCTCATCTAATTCAAATTTTAAACTTCGAAAAACATGTTTGAGTTAGATTACTGGATAGAGAGGATCATAGCGAAGAAGTGGGCGTTGGTTTCGTTGGATTTGGACTAACGAGTAAAAAGTAGTGATCGATTGAAGAACAGGGACTAATTTGTAAAGAAATCATCACAAATAGGTCCCTAGCCGGAATTAAAACAGAAAAAAGAAAAAGACTAAATAACGAACTTTCATTACAGGACGCTAACAAACGAATTCGTTCGCTGCAAAGGGATAAACAGTACACATTCACTACATAACTAAACTTAAAAAAAATCAGATCTAGGTTTTCTATAGTAAACCGATCTAGGGTTTTGTTTTATAAAACTGAAAGAAAACGTGGCGGCTTTTACCGGCTCGGGCGAAATAAACCGGCGGCGGCGGCGGTTTCCCGGTGGCTCTCTGACAAGGCGGCGACGATGGCGGTTGCGGTGGATCTCGCCGGCGGCTTTGATGGCGAGCGGAGGCGGCGGAGAGAGGCGGCGCGGTGGTGGAGCAGCGGCGGCGGCGAGGAGCAGCGAGCAGAGAGGTGGCGGCGGCGGCAACCAACAGCGGCGGTGATGGATCGGGCGAGGTGAGGTGAGGAAAGAGAGAGAGAGAGGGGCCCGAGGCTGCGGCTCAAATAGGCGGGGAGGGGCCTCGGGGGGCGTGGAGGAGGGGGCAAGGCGGCGGCGCGGGGACAGAGTCCCGGTCGGACTCGGCGGCGGCGGTGCGGCATGCGAGCTCGAGAGTCTGTCGCGAGCTCGGGGACGAGCGGGTGGCGCGTCGGGCCGGCTGGGCCGTGGCTTGGCTGGCGGGGCCGGCCCGGTCTGGTCGATCCAGAAGTTTTTTTAAAAAACATTTAACAGACAAAAGAACTAATAAAATGATTCAAAATAAAAAAATACTATAGGCATATAATATATCAAAATTTTCAGAAAAAGATTTCCTACAAGTTGAACATTTTTCTAGAGTCAAATAAAATACACACAACTTCAAATAATTCAAAGAGTGCTACTGCCCTACTAAAATCCAATAAAAATCATTTTAAAAATACCAAAATGATTCCAAATTTATTTCTCTCAAATTTTCTATTGTAGGGAATCATGTTACCATATTTTCCATATATTTTATTTTTGGAGAAAAATAATTTGAATAGAATCCAAATAACTCCAAATTGAAAATAATTTCAAAGGGACTTTAAAATTTGATTCTTTGAAACTCCCAACTCATATTTCATATGTTTTGAAGAAGTCATTTTATCTTCTCTCATGAAAATCATTGAGTTGCATAAAGTTTCTGAATTTGAAAATATTTCCAAATGAAATTCAAATATTTTCAAATCCCCTTTCATTTAATTAAATGGAAGAAGTCATATCATCTTCACTCAAGGGTTTTGTATTTGAAAAGAATTTGAATTCATGGAGATCAAAATGCAAAATGAAAGTTTGGGAAAGTCCTTTTATTCCCTCTCATTTAACTTTCAAAAAGTCTCAAATTCACTCACTTTCAGTCAATCAATCAAATCTATCTATTTATTATAACATTCCAAAATTTAGATTTTTGGGATGTTACAAACCTACCACCCTTAAAATGAATCTCGTCCTCGATATTCGGAGAGGCTAGCAAGAAAAAGGTTAGGGTTTGGGGGTCTCCTCAAAATCCATAAATTGTCGCAGGAGGGGGTCTGGGGTGCTACCACCCTTGGAAGCATGGTTACATTTCCATCAAAACTTATATACTCCATCCTTATTCTTGACAGGGCCAGTCTTCTCAGATCTTCAGTATAATTCCTTATCTGTCTCTTCTAGTGTGGCTTAACCTTTTTCCTCAATTCTTGTGTCCTTTCATCTTGGTAAGGTTCTTCCGAGACTGGGTCTTCTTAGCTGACGGGTCTGGCACCAATACTAAACAACTATCGATATCTCATGGTGGTCAACCATTTATGGTTTCTCCTGCAGGAAATGGGTCTGGCTGATCCTCACCGTATATTCTACGATTGGCAACAACTGCCTTGTGCAAGGGGAAAAATTGTCAAACCATTCTAAGGCTTAAACAAGGTTTTGATCGTCGTCTCTCTACTATAGGTAAGTCACTCAGATTTACCATCCCACATAGCAAGGCGAATAATAAGAGTAATTCGATATGGTGATCAATCCATCCCGCACCCAAATCATTACCTTGTACATGGTTTAGCGAATCTCGCATTCTAACACTCGGTCATCCTCACAAGCATTGCAGAATTTCTCTTGTCGATGAACTAAGTTCAGATAAATCCATGGACTCTACAAGCCAAACAAACATCTATCGTTCCTTCACAACTCTCAGGTTTTGCGTAAGCTCCTATAAGATCGTCTGTCAATAAAACCGTAACCTCTTTCAGGGTTTTTCCTTCAGCAAGAGTGTGCTTTCTTCTTGGCAGGTCCTGGGACCTATGGGTTATGGCCCATCTCATCACTTGAAATCCTTGAACTCATCATTGGGGCAACCGATCACTATTCCAACATCCAGCTTCCTAGCATTCTTAAATCCATCCAATTGTACTATCTTTCTTCCTTCTATTTGCACCAAACTAAGACGTGATAACTCAGACTCATCCTGGAGTTACAATTGCTCCATATTACCAACATCTTATTTCCTTTATATCCAATAGTACTTCATCCCCTCATACTCTTGGGGTATCCCACATATCGAGACAAAACTCGTACTTATTTTGTCAAAAGTCCAGTCCGTGGAATATCCTTATCTTTTCCAGGGGTCAAGGGTCCTCACAGGGTACTACCACCCTTGAAATGCACAAATTCATCCATAGACCATATTTCTCATATCCTCGAAAAAATCCTTCTTCATAGAGTTACTCATAAAATCCATATCAGTACCAACGATGCTAACTTTATTTATTCTCTAATGATTACAATCTCTCGCTTTTCCATTACATGCTTCAACTCAACACCTCAATATAAGAGAAATGTTCCCTCTACTACTACTATTACTTCTTTTGTTGCAACTCAACTATTTATCCCAAGTCTCCTTCTCTTTGGGACAACCTCTGACAAAGTGCCCTGCTTCATTACAGTAGAAACATATTACTTTTGACAAGTCTCGTGGTTTCCTTGTGATTACATAGCCTCATTGGGTCCTCGGCTTCCTTTTTGGGCAACTACTAAGGTAGTGCCCTTACTCCTTGCACCTAAAATAGGTGATATGACTCAAGCCCTTCCTGAAATACAATCTATTTCTCTTCCTGGACTTTTCCGTTCCAATCAGGGCTTCTATTTCCTGTGGGTCATACTCTACTTCCTCCATCGAGAATTCTACTAGATTCCCCATTCATACAATTCTGGGAGATGTGTCCTTCTTCTCCACATGAATAGCAACACTTGGTGCAGGGTTTAATTGGGTCTTCTTCAGGTGTGTCCTCCACCTCCTCCTTCATCACAGATTCTTCTAAAATTTCCATGAGGGCTCCTTTCATTGCTTCTTTCTTCTATTGGATGGTTCTTTGTACCATGGGGTAAATGTGACACTAAGCAGGGTAGTGGGTAGTCCCTTCACAGAAGAAACAAGTAATCTGCCTAGCTGGGCATTCTTCAGCTGTGTGACTTCCTTCATAGTTAGGGCATTCATCCTTCTGTTCTTTATGGGTGTGTCCTATTTCTCCATAGAGCTTGCATGCACAAAGTTTCTTCATATCCTTTCCATAAGGCTTCAATTTCTGGGACACAAACCGAGACTTTAGCAAAGTCAACTTAAAATCTTTCCAGGTGGTTACTCCTTGCCATCCATTGATGGTTTGGTACATCCTCCACCAAGTAGCAACACCTCTTTCAAAACACTGAAGAGCATGCTGGGTCATATTCTTTCCGGCTATAGTGCTATTCTACATGAAATCTGCCATGTTCTGAATCCATCGGTCCGTCTCCAATTGACTCATCGGTCCAGAAAATACAAGCTCATCTCCATTCATCCTCTATTGGTTCCAAGGGTTTGGGGTGAGATAAGAGAGATAGAGAGGGATACACACAATGCAACCAATAGTTTTGAAAAGACAGATTTTTTTTATTTTGTGGCTATCGAAAAACACATCAAACAAATGACAGCTCACCATCGCTGCATCTAACGTAAGTATATAACAGGGGTTTAGTCTTCTAAAGGTCAATAAATCTTCAACGTCGCCAGACTCTTCAGGACTTGTTCATGTCTCTGATGGCTTCTTCCGATCATGCTTGTCCTTCTCAAGTTCCTCTGCCAGTTTTCTGTTGACGCGAAGTCTCTAGTGACATCCTTTAATATTTCTGGAGTTGCGTTCCAAACTTCTGGGTTTCAACATCCTTGGAATGAGCCATGGTCCTACTGTCCTTCAGTTCCTGGCACATCTCCGGTATCTTGAGGTTGTAGCCCCTCCAGCTTGGCTACTTTCAGCTTCTGGTTCCAGAGTTCTTCACGAAATGCTTCCTTGTCTAATACGGCTTCCTGGAGCTCCATCTTAAAATTCTTGATGTACTACTCTAGATCCTGGTGATACACCGACTAAGGTTAAAACTTCATCTTTTGTTGATAGATGCTTCATCAGCCTTCTACCATCCAATCCTTCCGAAGAAATGCATGCTTAGCTCAACTCAGCGACCATAGTATCAGTGGCGACGACATTACGGATAACCGTGTTTCTGCCCTTGTCATTGCCATGAACTATCTTCCATAGTTGATATCTCCTGCCTTAGGGTTTTCTTGACAAAACCTTGAGTTCTCATGCTCCATGTTCCGGTCTTTCTCCGATACACCTTGATCTCGAGTATTGACGGCTTCGATAGTCTCAAAAATTCCAATAGGGTATCATTCCTAGGTCATACAAATCTGGAAAATTCTACATGGCCTTCAAATTCTCCCAGTCTTCGGAGTCTTCAACCGTTGTTGTTTCCATTATTATAATGCACGGTAAAATCCTCTTCATTCCAAAATGATCTTACTTGTCTGATATCTTGTACTTTTTGGAGTGGTCTCATTAGCCGAATCTTCGTGTGGTCAAAAGGGGAAAGGGGTATAGTCTCACTAAAATGGAATATTTTGATAAAGCTCAGAAAAGAAGAGAGGTAAAAGATCCTTTGAAAATGAAGTTTGTAGAGAAAATCTTTCCTATGGGCTTGCCAGTTTCTAGGGGTTATGTCCTACATTCAACATGTGCTCTGATACCATCTTGCAGCAACCCGACCTCAGACAGTCAACTCTCTGTGCTTAAGTGTCATCCCTGGATCGGTATGCTGACACACATAGTACTCGAGGATTTATAACAGAGATAAATCACATGTATAAAGTAACATAAATACTATTACCTCAATCCATATAGCGGAAGTAACAAAGGTTATGGATTCCCCATCAACACCAACAGCAAATTTGAGTGTAGAAATCGTAACCCTAATGTATCACTTACTCGTCGTAAGATAATCCTGCAACATGAGACGTTGCAGCCACAAAGGGTCAGTACATTGAATGTACTGGCAAATTCACACCACAGGATAAAGATGAATAATAGCTATCACTACATGCACTTTTGGCCGGTGGAAAAACTCTATGGTTATAATGTTTTTGTGAAAAGCCAATTTTCCCTACTGCAAAGGAATATATTTTATTTAACTACACAATTTTGTTGAAAAACATTGAGAAGGTTCCTCCAACTCAATCCCAATTAGAAGTTAACAACCCAACAAATTAATTAAGTAACATGATGAGATCAATATGATAATCCAAGAACCAGATACTCAAGATGTCCATAACAGGGGACACGGCTAACCATGATTAGTTTGTACACTCTGTAGAGGTTTGCGCACTTTTCCCCACAAGACTCGATCTCCTCCGTCGGATTTCTCGCACTACATGGTGTTTGAGAAACGGATGAACGAGGCACAGTCTTTCAGAAGCATTAACTCTCTACTCCGATAGACTATACCACCTACAACCCACTACATCTGCTAGTCTACCTCTTCAAGAGCTTCACGCAACTTACTCAACTATGCTAGAGCCCATAATAGCTTGTGGCTGCACACGGAAGTTTCTAGCATGAATAATCATATGATCCCTTTGAGCCTGGGTGGCATTCCATAGGGTGATCACACGGGTCCTCCGGGATCCCCTTGGGCAAACACTGGGTTCTCTAGGTGCCCGGGAAAACCACTGGGTGCTCCAGGGTGCCCCAACCAATCCACCCAGATGTGTATTAAAGTAGCCACCTTAGGTTAACCATTAATGATAACTCTCACATCTGTCATGAGTACACTCAACCAATCCACGTCTACGAGCATAGCATAGCAATATAAGCATAACGTAGAAGTAACTCCCAAGGTTTGAATGCAGGACAATAGGTTCCTACCTCATCAACTACTTCCCAATACCCACATTTTGTAAAATCCTAACCATGCAATGTTTGAGGGTGAAACTAATGCATAAAAACTGGGTATGAAAGGGATATGATCAAAGTGTGAACTTGCCTGCAATGTTGATGAAGATGATTCGCACTCATAACTCTTGATAGTTCTACTCGTCACACTCCGTTCAATCTATCGTAGGCAAGCAATAGTAACCACACATAAGCAATCACTCAAAAGATCAGAAAGATCGAAGAAAACAATTCAGAAAACATCAAAACCAAGCAAATAACTCTTGCAACATAAAAAAATTTCTAACAGTACCAAAATTATGTCAACTTGGCCTTATCAGAAAGTGTAGGTCAAGAGCTTTAATTTGCAAAAAGAATCAACTCAAACGGAGCTACGAAACTCAAGTTACGATCAAACGAAGTTTGAATACAAATCTGATCTAATTCAAATTTTAAACTTTCAAAAACATGTTTGATTTGGATTACTGGATAGAGGGGATCATAACGGAGAAGTGGGCGTTAGTTTCGTTGGATTTGGACTAATGAGTAAAAAGTAGTGATCGATTGAAGAACAGGGACTAATCTGTAAAGAAATCATCACAGATAGGTCCCTAGCCGGAATTAAAACAGAAAAAGAAAAAGACTAAATAACGAATGTTCGTTACCGGACGCTAACGAATGAATTCATTCGCTGCGAAGGGATAAACAGTAAATGTTCACTACATAACTAAACTTAAAAAAATCAGATCTAGGTTTTCTATAGAAAATCGATCTAGGGTTTTGTTTTATAAAACCGAAAGAAAAGGCGGCGGCTTTTACTGGCTCAGGCGAAATAAACTGGCGGCGGCGATTTCTCGGTGGCTCTCCGGCGAGGCGGCGACGGCAGTGGTTGCGGCGGATCTCGCCGACGAGTTCGATGGCGAGCGGAGGTGGTGGCGAGAGGCGGCGCGGGGCGAAGCAAGAGGCGACGCGGTGGTGGAGCAGCGGCGGCGGCGAGGAGCAGCGAGGCGGCAGCGGTAGCAACCAACAGCGGCGGCGATGGATCGGGCGAGGCGAGGCGAGGAAAGAGAGAGAGGGGCCCGGGGCTGCGGCTCAAATAGGCGGGGAGGGTCCTCAGGAGGCGTGGAGGAGGGGGCAAGGCGGCGGCGTGGGGACAGAGTCCCGGTCGGACTCGACGGCGGCGGTGCGGCGTGTGAGCTCGGGAGTCTGTCCGGAGCTCGGGGACGAGCGGGTGGCGCGTCGGGCCGGCTGGGCCGGCCCGGTCCGGTCTGTCCAGAAGTTTTTAGAAAAAAACATTTAACACACAAAAGAAATAATAAAACGATTCAAAATAAAAAATACTATAGGCATATAATATATCAAAATTTTCAGAAAAAGATTTCCTACAAGTTGAACATTTTTGTAGAGTCAAATAAAATACACACAACTTCAAGTAATTCAAAGAGTGCTACTGCCGTACTAAAATCCAATAAAAATCAATACCAAAATGATTTCAAATTTATTTCTCTCAAATTTTCTATTGTAGGGAATCATGTTACCCTATTTTCCATATATTTTATTTTTGGAGAAAACTAATTTGAATAGAATCCAAATAACTCCAAATTGAAAATAATTTCAAAGGGACTTTAAATTTTGATTCTTTCAAACTCCCAACTCATATTTCATATGTTTTGAAGAAGTCATTTTATCTTCTCTCGTGAAAATCATTGAGTTGCATAAAGTTTCTGAATTTGAAAATATTTCCAAACGAAATTCAAATATTTTCAAATCCCCTTTCATTTAATTAAATGGAAGAAGTCATATCATCTTCACTCAAGGGTTTTGTATTTGAAAAGAATTTGAATTCATGGAGATCAAAATGCAAAATGAAAGTTTGGGAAAGTCATTTTACTCCCTCTCATTTAACTTTCAAAAAGTCTCAAATTCACTCACTTTCAGTCAATCAATCAAACAATCAATCAAATCTATCTATTTATTATAACATTCCAAAGTTTAGAATTTTGGGATGTTACAATAGGCATCACGTCTAGACCGAAACGATTCTGCATCTAGTGCTATTACTCCACACATCGACCGCTATCCAGCATGCATTTAGAGTATTAAGTTCATAAGAACAGAGTAATGCTTTAAGTAAGATGACATGATGTAGATGGATAAACTCATGCAATATGATATAAACCCCATCTTTTTATCCTCGATGGCAACAATACAATACGTGGCGGTTCCCTTTCTGTCACTGGGATCGAGCACCGCAAGATTGAACCCAAAGTTAAGCACTTCTCCCATTGCAAGAAATATCAATCTAGTAGGCCAAACCAAACTGATA
This sequence comes from Triticum aestivum, assembly GCF_018294505.1. Lineage (NCBI taxonomy): Eukaryota > Viridiplantae > Streptophyta > Magnoliopsida > Poales > Poaceae > Triticum > Triticum aestivum. The sequence goes on from NC_057806.1 coordinate 453,050,805, forward strand.
ATTCGAAGAGACTTGCAAAGATAAACCAATCATACATAAAAGAATTCAGAGAAGATTCAAATATTGTTCATAGATAAACTTGATCATAAACCCACAATTCATCGGATCTCGACAAACACACCACAAAAGAAGATTACATCGAATAGATCTCCAAGAAGATCGAGGAGAACTTTGTATTGAGATCCAAAGAGAGAGAAGAAGCCATCTAGCTAATAACTATGGACCCGATGGCCTGCAATAAACTACTCACACATCACGAGAGAGGCCATGGAGTTGATGTAGAGGCCCTCCATGATCGATGCCCCCTCCGGCGGAGCTCCGGAAAAGGCACCAAGATGGGATATCTCGGGTATAGAAGGTTGCGGCGGTGGAATTAGGTTTTCGTGGTGCTCCTGGATGTTTGGGGGTACGTGGATATATATATATATAGGAGGAAGAAGTACGTCGGTGGAGCAACGAGGGGCCCACGAGGGTGGAGGGCGCGCCCAGGGGGGTAGGCGCGCCCCCTGCCTCGTGCCCTCCTTGATCGTTTCTTGACGCACACTCCAAGTCTCCTGGATCATGTTCATTGAGAAAATCACGTTCCCGAAGGTTTCATTCCGTTTGGACTCCGTTTGATATTCCTTTTCAGCGAAACACTGAAATAGGCAAAAAACAACAATTTGGGTTGGGCCTCCGGTTAGTAGGTTAGTCCCAAAAATGATATAAAAGTGTAAAATAAAGCCCATTATCATCCAAAATAGATAATATAATAGCGTGGAGCAATAAAAAATTATAGATACGTTGGAAACGTATCACACTGCCGTTTAGGTCATATTGGTGTAAAGCGCATGAAGAAACTCCATGCCGATGGGATTTTGGAATCACTTTATTATGAATCACTTGATGCTTGCGAACCCTGCCTCATGGGCAAGATGACTAAGACTCCGTTCTCCGGAACAATGGAGTGAGCAACTGACTTATTGGAAATAATACATACTGATGTATGTGGTCCAATGAGTGTTGAGGCTCGCGGCGGGTATCGTTATTTTCTGACCTTCACAGATGATTTGAGTAGATATGGGTATATCTACTTGATGAAACATAAGTCTGAAACATTTGAAAAGTTCAAAGAATTTCAGAGTGAAGTGGAAAATCATCTTAACAAGAAAATAAAGTTTCTACGATCTGATCGTGTAGGTGAATATTTGAGTTATGAGTTTGGTCTTCATTTGAAACAATGTGGAATAGTTTCACAACTCACGCCACCTGGAACACCACTGCGTAATGGTGTGTCCGAACATCGTAATCGTACTTTATTAGATATGGTACGATCTATGATGTCTCTTACTGATTTACCGCTATCGTTTTGGGGTTATGCTTTAGAGACGGCTGCATTCGCGTTAAATAGGGCACCATCTAAATCTGTTGAGACGACACCATATGAACTATGGTTTGGCAAGAAACCCAAGTTGTCATTTCTTAAAGTTTGGGGCTGCGATGCTTATGTGAAAAAGCTTCAACCTGATAAGCTCAAACCCAAATCCGAGAAATGTGTCTTCATAGGATACCCAAAGGAAACTGTTGGGTACACCTTCTATCACAGATCCGAAGGCAAGATATTCGTTGCTAAGAATGGATCCTTTTTAGAGGAGTTTCTCTCGAAAGAAGTGAGTGGGAGGAAAGTAGAACTTGATACCTTCTCCCGAATTGGAAAGTAGTTCATCACATCAATCAGTTCCATTGATTCATACACCAATTACCGAGGAAGCTAATGATGATGATCATGAAACTTTAGATCAAGTTACTACCGAACCTCGTAGGTCAACCAGATTAAGATCCGCACCAGAATGGTATGGTAATCCTGTTCTGGAGGTCATGTTACTTGACCATGACAAACCTATGAACTATGAGAAGCGATGATGAGCCCAGATTCCGCGAAATGGCTTGAGGCCGTGAAATCTGAGATCTGATCCACGTATGAGAACAAAGTGTGGACTTTGGTTGACTTGCCCAATGATCGGCAAGCCATAGAGAATAAATGGATCTTCAAGAATAAGACTGACGCTGATGGTAATGTTACTTACAAAGCTCGACTTGTTGTGAAAGGTTTTCTACAAGTTCAAGGAGTTGACTACGATGAGACCTTCTCACCCGTAGTGATGCTTAAGTTTGTCTGAATCATGTTAGCAAGTGCCACATTTTATGTTTATGAAATTTGGCAAATGGATGTCAAAATTGCATTCCTTAATGTATATCTTAAAGAAGAGTTGTATATGATGCAACCAGAAGGTTTAGTCGATCCAAAAGGTGCTAACAAAGTGTGCAAGCTCCAACGATACATTTATGGACTGGTGCAAGCCTCTCGGAGTTGGAATATACACTTTGATAGTGTGATCAAAGCATATGATTTTCTACAGCTTTTGCAAAAGTCTGTATTTACAAGAAAGTGAGTGGGAGCCCTGTAGCATTTCTGATATTATATGTGGATGACATATTGTTGATCGGAAAAGATACTGAATTTTGGAATAGCATAAAAGGATACTTGAATAAGAATTTTTCAATGAAAGACCTCGGATGAAGGTTCTTATATATTGGGCATCAAGATCTATGGAGATAGATTAAGACGCTTAATTGGACTTTCACAAAGCACATACCTTAATGAAGTTTTGAAGAAGTTCAAAATGGATCATCAAAGAAATCGTTCTTGCCTGTGTTACAAGGTGTGAAGTTGAGTCAGACTCAATGCCCGACCACTGCAGAAGATAGAGAGAAAATGAAAGTCATTCCCTATGCATCAGCCATAGGTTCTATCATGTATGTAATGATGTGTACCAGACTTGATGTGTGCCTTGCTATTAGTTTAGCAGGGAGGCACCAAAGTAATCCAGGAGTGGATCACTGGACAGCGGTCAAGAACATCCTGAAATACCTGAAAAGGACTAAGGATATGTTTCTCGTTTATGGAGGTGACAAAGAGCTCGTCATAAATGGTTACGTTGATGCAAGCTTTGACACTGATCCGGATGACTCTAAGTCACAAACCGGATACATTTTTATATTGAATGGTGGAGCTGTCAGTTGGTGCAGTTCCAAGCAGAGCGTCGTGGTGGGATCTACGTGTGAAGCGGAGTACATAGCTGCTTCAGAAGCAGCAAATGAAGGAGTCTGGATGATGGAGTCCATATCCGATCTAGGTGTAATACCTAGTGCATCGGGTCCAATGAAAATCTTTTGTGACAATACTGGAGCAATTGCCTTGGCGAAGGAATCCAGATTTCATAAGAGAACCAACCACATCAAGAGACGCTTCAATTCCATCCTTGATCAAGTCAAGGAGGGAGACATAGAGATTTGCAAGATACATACGGATATGAATGTTGCAGACCCGTTGACTAAGCCTCTCTCACGAGCAAAACATGATCAACACCAAGACTCCATGGGTGTTAGAATCATTACTATGTAATCTAGATTATTGACTCTAGTGCAAGTGGGAGACTGAAGGAAATATGCCCAAGAGGAAATAATAAAGTTGTTATTTATATTTCCTTATATCATGATAAATTTTTATTATTCATGCTAGAATTGTATTAACCGAAAACTTAGTACATGTGTGAATACATAGACAAACAAAGTGTCCTTTGTATGCCTCTACTAGACTAGCTCGTTAATCAAAGATGGTTAAGTTTCCTGGCCATAGGCATGTGTTGTCATTTGATGAACGGGATCACATCATTAGAGAATGATGTGATGGACAAGACCCATCTGTTAGCTTAGCATAATGATCGTTTTAGTTTTATTGTTATTGCTTTCTTCATGACTTATACATGTTCCTCTAACTATGATATTATGCAACTCCCGAATACCGGAGGAACACCTTGTGTGCTATCTGATAACCTACAAGTATAGGGGATCGCAACAGTTTTTGAGGGTAAAGTATTCAACCCAAATTTATTGATTCAACACAAGGGGAGCCAAAGAATATTCACAAGTATTAGCACCTGAGTTGTCAATTCAACCACACCTGGAAACTTAGTATCTGCAACAAAGTATTTAGTAGCAAAGTAATATGATAGTAGTGGTAATGGTAGCAAAAGGTAACAGTAGTAAAAGTAATGTTTTTGGTATTTTGTAGTGATGACAGCAACAGCAACGGGAAAGTAAATAAGCGAAGAACAATATATGGAAAGCTCATAGGCAATGGATCGATGATGGAGAATTATGCCAGATGTGGTTCATCATGTAACAATCATAACCTAGGGTGACACAGAACTAGCTCCAGTTCATTGATATAATGTAGGCATGTATTCTGAACATAGTCATACGTGCTTATGGAAAAGAACTTGCATGACATCTTTTGTCCTACCCTCCCGTGGCAGCGGGGTCCTTACGGAAACTAAGGGATATTAATGCCTCCTTTTAATAGAGAACCAGAACAAAGCATTAACACATAGTGAATACATGAACTCCTCAAACTACAGTCATCACCGGTAAGTATCCCGATTATTGTCACTTCGGGGTTAACGGATCATAACACATAATAGGTGACTATAGACTTGCAAGATAGGATCAAGAACACTCATATATTGATGAAAACATAATAGGTTCAGATCTGAAATCATGGCACTCGGTCCCTAGTGACAAGCATTAAGCATAGCAAAGTCATAGCAACATCAATCTCAGAACATAGTGGACACTAGGGATCAAACCCTAACAAAACTAACTCGATTACATGATAGATCCCAACCAACCCATCACCGTCCAGCAAGCCTACGATGGAATTACTCACGCACGGCGGTGAGCATAATGAAATTGGTGATGGAGGATGGTTGATGATGATGATGGTGACAGATTCCCCTCTCCGGAGCCCCGAACGGATTCCAAATCAGCCCTCCCGAGAGGTTTTAGGGCTTGGCGGCGGCTCTGTATCGTAAAATGCGATGAAATCTTCTCTCTGATTTTTTTTCTCCCGAAAACACAATATATGCAGTTGGAGTTCGAGTCGGAGAGGCAACAGGGGGCCCACGAGGTAGGGGGGCGCGCCCCCCACCCTCGTGGAGAGTGGTGGCCCCCCTGGCCTTCATCTTTTGCAGGTATTTTTCTTATTTTATGAAAAGTGGCTCCGTGAAGTTTCAGGTCATTCCGAGAATGTTTGTTTCTACACATAAATAACACCATGGTAATTCTGCTGAAAACAGCATCAGTCCGGGTTAGTTCCACTCAAATCATGCAAGTTAGAGTCCAAAACAAGGGCAAAAGTGTTTGGAAAAGTAGATACGACGGAGACGTATCAACTCCCCCAAGCTTAAACCTTTGCTTGTCCTCAAGCAATTCAGTTGACAAACTGAAAGTGATAAAGAAAAACTTTTACAAACTCTATTTGCTCTTGTTGTTGTAAATATGTAAAGCCAGCATTCAAGTTTTCAGCAAAGATTATAACAAACCACATTCACAATAATGCATAGGTCTCAAGTTTACTCATATCAATAGCATAATCAACTAGCGAGCCATAATAATAAATCTCGTATGACAACACTTTCTCAAAATAATAATAATATGATATAATAAGGTGGTATCTCGCTTGCCCTTTCTGAGACCGCAAAACATAAATGCAGAGCACCTTTAAAGACCAAGGACTGACTAGACATTGTAATTCATGGTAAAAGAGATCCAGTCAAGTCATACTCAAGGTAAACTAACAGTAATGAATGCAAATGACAGTGGTGCTCTCCAACTGGTGCTTTTTAATAAGAGGATGATGACTCAGCATAAAAGTAAATAGATAGGTCCTTCGCAGAGGGAAGCAGGGAGTTGTAGAGGTGCCAGAGCTCGGTTTTGAAACAGAGGTGAATAATATTTTGAGCGGCATACTTTCATTGTCAACATAACAACCAAGAGATGGCGATATCTTCCATGCTACACACATTATAGGCGGTTCCAAACAGAATGGTAAAGTTTATACTCCCCCTTCCACCAACAAGCTTCAATCCATGGCTTGCTCGAAACAACGAGGGCCTCCAAATAACAAGAGTCCCAGGGGGAGTTTTGTTTGCAATTATTTTGATTTAGTTTGCATAAAGCATGGGACTGGGCATCCCGGTGACCAGCCATTTATCTCGTGAGTGAGGAGCGGAGTCCGCTCCTCTTGAGAATAACCCTCCTAACATGGAAGATATGGATAGCCCTAGTTGATACATGAGCTATTCGAGCATACAAAACAGGATATTTATTTAAAGGTTTAGAGTTTGGCACATACAAATTTACTTGGAACGGCAGGTAGATACCGTATATAGGTAGGTGTAGTGGACTCATATGGAATAACTTTGGGGTTTAAGGGATTGGATGCACAAGCAGTATTCCTGCTTAGTACAGGTGAAGGCTAGCAAAAGACTGGGAAGCGACCAACTAGAGAGCGACAACAGTCAGAACATGCATTAAAATTAATCAACATCGAATGCAAGCATGAGTAGGATATAATCCACCATGAACATAAATATCGTGAAGGCTATGTTGGTTTTGTTTCAACTACATGCGTGAACATGCGCCAAGTCAAGTCACTTAAATCATTCGGAGGAGGATACCACCCTATCATACCACATCATAACTATCTCAATAGCATGTTGGCATGCAAGGTAAACCATTATAACTCATAGCTAATCAAGCATGGCACAAGAAACTATGATCCCTTGTTGTCATTGCAAACATGTTTATTCATAATAGGCTGAATCAGGAACGATGAACTAATCATATTTACAAAAACAAAAGAGGTCGAGTTCATACCAGCTTTTCTCATCTCAGTTAGTCCATCATATATCGTCATAATTACCTTTCACTTGCACGACTGAATAGTGTGAATAATAACAATAGTGCATGTGCATTGGACTAAGCTGGAATCTACAAGCATTCAATAAATAGGAGAAGATAAGGCAATATGGGCTCTTTTGTCAGATCAACAATAATGCATATAAGAGCCACTTCAACAATTTAATTATGGTCTTCTCCTATCGACCCCCAAAGAAAAGAAAAGAAGTAAAACTATTTACACGGGAAAGCTCCCAACAAGCAAAAGAAGAACAGGAAATATTTTTGGGTTTTTTTCTTTCTAATTGCTACTGCAAGCATGGAAATTAAACTAACTAAAAGCTACAATTAATTTTTTTTTGTTTTTCTTAAGGTTTATTAAACACACAAGAAGAAAGCATAAAAAGGAAATTAAGCTAGCATGGATGATACAATGAAAAAGTATGAGCACTGACATCTAGCAATGAGTGCGTGAACATAAATGTAATGTCGGTGGGAAATACGTACTCCCCCAAGCTTAGGCTTTTGGCCTAAGTTGGTCTATGGCCACAGCTGTCCTGGCGGATATCCATAATAATAGTTGGGGTTGTATTGAGAAGAAGAAGAGGAAGATTCCAATTGCCACTGGCTGACAATCATCTCCGGATCCCACTGGTAATTAGACTATCGTGAAGGATCAACTTGTGGTTCCAGCTCTGGCTCCTCGGCTGGTGTAGGGTTCCGGTAGGCGTGAATAGCCTTCAACGGAACAAGGTACATGCCTAAAGATAAATAAAACAAAGGAGCAGTCAGGGTAATAGTCTTAGGATGATGTGTATTAAAGAACAATTGATATTTAAGCTCTCCTTCCCTATTCTTAACAATAAAATCATGTGCCACCATACTTTTATAATCTAGATAAACACGAGGCATCACCTTTTCTTCCTTCTCAAAATGCCTAATAGGTATGTTAAAATGTGCAACTAGGCGTGAAGCATAGATGCCTCCGAAGATGGGGCCCTTGGTACGGTTCAGACTTAACCGTTTGGCAATAATACCGCCCATACTAAAAGTGTTATCACTGTATAAACCGTGGAGCAGAATAATAATATTAGGGATACTGAGGTTTCCACAGTTTCCGCGTCCAATTAAGCAACGACTAGCAAATAATGCAAAGTAATGTAAAACAGGAAAATGTATGCTAGTGAGTCGTGCATCAAAAACCTTCCTTGTTTCCCTTACAGTGATAGTATCAATAAACCCCTCCACATCATCATGATGTGGTTCTTTTGTCTTGCCCTCAAAAGGGGCTAAACAAATCCGACAAAAATCATAAAGTGACATCTCCTTATGCTCATCATATAAATGAAACTCCACCATACGTGGCGAGTTCCTAGAATGGAAATGAAAGTTTTGCAGAAAGGTATTTGTGAGTAAGAGATACTGATCGCATTGGTCGTAGAGGAAAGCGGTGAGGCCTGCATTCTTAACCAATTCATGAAAATCTTCATAAATACCGGCTGCTCTCAAGAAATCATCGAAAGGCCATTCACACGCCCGAACCTCTGTGGTGCGAGGCAGATTATACTTAGACTTTGGTGCCTTTTCCTTCGAGCTTTGGCTCGATGAGCCCCTCAAAAGTCTCCTCATCATTTTCTGAAAAATTCTGAAATTTTTAGTAACTTCAAAATAAAAGTAAACCAAACTCAATAATATTGATAGCAACTACTCCTACAAGTGCCTAGGGCCTATATCATGCATCAAAACTACTTTTGACCATATAAATTTGACATGCAAGCTCAAGAACAGGGTCACCTAAGCAGAAAAAATTTGCAATGAATAAAGCACTAGAACAAAAACTAATTGGACCAATGGAGGAGTCACATACCAAGGAACAATCTCCCCAAGCAGTTTTGTGAGAGGTGCTTTGAGCAAGGAGATCGAAAATGGCAGCAAAACGAGCTTGGACTCGGGTTTGAGCTGGATATTCGTGTTTGTGGGAGGAAGAAGGAGTGTGTGGGTGAAAGGATAAGTGGAGGAGGGCCACCGTGGGCCCACGAGGCAAGGGGGCGTGCCCAGGGGGTAGGGCGCGCCCTCCACCCTCGTGGGCAGGTGGTTGGCTCCCCTGCTGTGTTCTTTGTGCCAAATATTCTCAAATATTCTGGAAAAAATCATATTTAAATTTCAGGGCATTTGGAGAACTTTTATTTTCGAGGTATTTTTATATTGCACGGATAATCAGATAACAGACAGAAAAATATTTACTTTTATTTTATTTCATATAAATAACAGAAAGTAAAAGTGGGGTAGAGAGGGTTGTGCCTTCTAGTTTCATCCATCTCATGATCATCAAAAGGAATCCACTAACAAGGTTGATCAAGTCTTGTTAACGAACTCATTCCGAATAACATGGAACCGGAGAAATTTCGAATAACACTATGTTACCTCAACGGGGATATGCACATCCCCAATAATAAGAATATCATATTTCTTCTTGACAGTAGGAAGAGGAAATTCAAAACCTCCAAATATAATCGATGGAATTTTTCCAATAGAGTTGATACTATGAACTTGAGGTTGTTTCCTCGGAAAGTGTACCGTATGCTCATTACCATTAACATGAAAAGTGACATTGCCTTTAGTGCAATCAATAACAGCCCCTGCAGTATTCAAAAAGGCTCTTCCAAGAATAATAGGCATATTATCGTCCTCGGGAATATCAAGAATAACAAAGTCCGTTAAAATAGTAACATTTGCAACTACAACAGGCACATCCTCACAAATACTGACAGGTATAGCAGTTGATTTATCAGCCATTGGCAAAGATATTTCAGTAGGCGTCAACTTATTCAAATCAAGTCTACGATATAAAGAGAGAGGCATAACACTAACACCGGCTCCAAGATCACATAAAGCAGTTTTAACATAGTTTCTTTTAATAGAGCATGGTATAGTTGGTACACCGGGATCTCCAAGTTTCTTTGGAATTCCACCCTTAAAACTATAATTAGCAAGCATGGTGGAAATTTCAGCTTCCGGTATCTTTCTTTTATTAGTAATGATATCTTTCATGTACTTAGCATAAGGATTTGTTTTGAGCATATCAGTTAATCGCATACGCAAAAAGATAGGTCTAATCATTTCAGTAAAGCGCTCAAAATCCTCATCATCCTTTTTCTTAGATGGTTTGGGAGGAAAAGGCATAGGTTTCTGAACCCAAGGCTCTCTTTCTTTACCATGTTTCCTAGCAACAAAGTCTTTCTTATCATAATGTTGATTCTTTGATTGTGGGTTATCAAGATCAATAGCAGGTTCAATTTCTATATCATTATCATTACTAGGTTGAGCATCATTATGAACATTATCATTAACATTATTACTAGTCTCAGGTTCATTACCAAATTGTGTTTTAGCATCAGAAATAGAAATATCATTTGGATTCTCAGGTGTTTCAGTAATAGGTTCACTAGAAGCATGCAAAGTCCTATCATTTTTCTTTTTCTTCTTTTTAGAAGGACTAGGTGCATCTATTTTATTTCTCTGAGAATCTTGCTCAATTCTCTTATGGTGGCCTTCAGGATACAAAGGTTCCTGAGTCATTCTACCAGTTCTAGTAGCCACTCTAACAACATTATCATTATTCTTACTATTCAATTCATTGAGCAAATCATTTTGAGCCTTAAGTACTTGTTCTACTTGAGTGGTAACCATAGAAGCATGTTTACTAATAAGTTTAAGTTCACCTTTAACATTATCCATATAATCACCCAAGTGCTGAAGCATATTTGAATTGTATTTCAATTGTCTACCAAAATAAGTATTTAAAATCTTCTTGCTTAGCCTTAAATTTATCAAACTCATCCAAGCATGGGCTAGCAAATTTAGTAAATGGGATTTCAGCTTTATCATATCTATAGAGGGAATTTACCTTTACTACCTGTGTCGGGTTATCAAGACCATGAGTGTCTTCAATAGGAGAAGGATTTGGATTATATGTTTCTTCAACAGGCGGTAAATTAAGACCATGTATTTATTCAATAGGAGGTAAATTCTTAACATCTTCAGCTTTAATACCTTTTTCTTTCATAGATTTCTTTGCCTCTTGCATATCTTCATGACTGAGAAATAGAATACCCCTCTTCTTCGGAGTTGGTTTAGGAATAGGCTACGGAATTGGCTCTGGAGGTGTCCAATTATTTTCATTTGTCAACATATTGTTTAATAAAATTTCAGCTTAATCCGGTGTTCTTTCCCTGAAAACAGAACCAGCACAACTATCCAGGTAATCTCTGGAGGCATCGGTTAGTCCATTATAGAAGATATCAAGTATTTCATTTTTCTTAAGAGGATGATCAGGCAAAGCATTAAGTAATTGGAGAAGTCTCCCCCAAGCTTGTGGGAGCCTCTCTTCTTCAATTTGCACAAAGTTATATACTCCCTCCGTCCCAAAAAACATGCCGCGCCCGTAGTTCATTGGTAATTTTGCAAAAAAGGCCCTCGTAGGTTCAAAACAGTCGCAAATATGTCCCTCCACCCCCGTCTTCTTCCTCCGCCGTCGCCCGTGCGTCGCTAGGGGCCGGAGCCACCAAGCTGCGTGACTTGCCGCCCATCAGGAAGTGCTCCACCTCCATCGTCACGTACCTTCGACGCCGTCGCCGTCGCCAAGTACCTGCTCCGCCACCGCCGCCCAAACCTGTGCCGCAGCAATCCTCTCTCGCCGGATTACCTGGGGTCATCGCCGGAATTTCCCACCACGATCCAGCGGAGCAGGAGCTCCCTCTCATCTTCCTCGAGCTACAGCGAGTCCTCCTCAAGCTCCCGCGAGTCCACCTTGAGCTGCCTCCCGTGCGCCGCCGCGATCCCTCCCGCCGTGATCTCCTACGGGCATCGCCGGAACCGGACTCCACGATCCGGTGGATAAGATCTTGTGTGCGTCCTCCTCTATCTCATGCAAGTCCTCGTCGAGCTCCCACCAGCTGTCGTGCTGCTGCTTCTCCTCTACCTGCGACCCTGCGTGCCTGCTGCTGCTCTGTTTCTCCTCTGCTTCTCCCCTGCTGCCGGTGGAGCTAGCACGTGCTGCTGCTGCTCCTCTGCCCGTGTTGATGCTGCTGCTCCTCTGCTTGTGCTGCTGCTGCTGATCCAAGTGAACATGCCATGTTCCTGCTGCTGCTGGTCCAAGTGAATGTGTCGTGTTGTTGCTGCTGCTATTTGCACTCTGAAGAAGGTACAGTTGCTTGTAGATTGATCTGCTCCTATGTGTTGCTGCTGCTATTTGTTCCATGCTCCATGGAATCAGATGGCATGGAAAACAATTCATGTTCTACAGTGTCGTGTTCAACCTGCTCATCCTCTGATGATGACATCTCTTTCAATCTATTTTCACCTCAGGAGCTGCGTGTAAAATTTAAAATCAATATGGTTTTCTTATTAATGTTAAATCAGCAAAGCTATCAGCATGGAACAAATAAAAGGACTGTGGATGACAAGAAATCGCTTCTATTTAGTTAAGAGGTCCATTTCATGCTATCAAGGACACTTCTAGTTTTTCTTTAGTTTCATCAAAGGTCCATCAACACAAATGCTAAAATCTAGCACATCTCTTGGAATGGATCAGCTAAAAGCCTAAAATAAGAAGTCTAGATAGGAACACTTCAAGAGCATCTCCAGAATAGTCACACAATCATTTGCAAGAAATAATACTGTCTATACTTTACTAACTAAAATTAGTTACATAACAAACAAATTTCTAAATAGGGAGAAAATTGACTTACAGTGCCGAACATCCAATATTTAGTAAATCAATTTGGATGCCGTGCTGAATTCCTGTGTATGACACTTAACTTAGTAAATTCAGTTAAAGATGCATTCTAAATCACAGGAGTACTATGATTTCTAAATTTGTTTCAGTCAACTTGTGTCAAAATTTGTTTCAAACAGTTTTCTGTCAACTTGTGAGCAGGAAAATGGCTTTGGAAAATTCAGTTAATTGAGAATACAGTGAATATTCAGTTTTCTGTCAATTTAAATGGATCCATCCAATATTTGTAGTCCAAGTTTAAATGGGCTGCAGTCATGTCCAAGTTTAACTGAATTTATTGAGTACACATTCAGTAGCTACTCATTCAGTACTCTATGTCACAATAAGTCTGCCAAAATTTTGGAGAAAAGGATCTAGCTCCTCCTACACATGTATAGATCAATTAGTTCAGTTCTAGTGTTGTTAGACTTTTGCACCCACACAGAATGCAGTGTTAAAATGCACAGAAAATTCAGTTAAACATGATACTTTTTGTTTAATCTAGACATGTGTATGGTTTGTATGGTGTCTCTAGTAATAACTACTCATGATCATATCTACTCATGATCATAATCTGAAAATTCAGTTAAAATGCAGTGTTAAAACTGTAGATATCTACTCATGATCATATCTAGGAGAACTAGTGCAAAAGTGTTGACAGTAGTAATACTGTGTGTGTGTGTGTGTGTGTGTATTCTTGTTTGACTTGTTCAAATGCATTTCTTGTTTGACTTGTTAGACCCAAACGAAGAGATTTCCTAGCCTTCAATATCCCTAAGGCCTTGTTCGGTTGAATTGGGTTTAAGGGGGATTGTGAGGGATTAAATACCCTGTAAGTCAAATTCTTCCCCAATCCCCTATAAACCTCTCCAGCCCCCTTGGGTAAGGGATTAAACGAACAAGCTCTAGGCTAAATGTTTTGCAAAACGAGAGGAATTTGCACCACACAACAACTATTCCCAACGAAAAGCTATCCTCGCAGCAAAATCAAAAAAAATTGGCAATGACTCGGCAATCAATAGTTATTTGCAGAAAGTAAAATAAAAGATGTGAGAGGGTATAGAAGGCGGACTTGACCTGCAGCCAGTCTTGATGAAATCCCTGAGCATGGCGGCCCGCTGTGTGTTCTAGTGAACAAGCAATAGAACTTGAGCTGAAATCACTGCATAGCAATGGAACTTGAGCTGAAATCAGTCATAACAAGGAGTAAATTAACAGTTTTTACAGTAAACATTAGTCTAAAAATGCTCAGTTTTGACAATTTTGTTCGTTTTGACAGTAAACTTAGTCTGAATCTCAAGGAGTATGAACCTGAAATCTTGAACAGGAGCTCCAGACGATGGCTGCCTTGGCTGGCGAACTAGGAGTGGACAGCGGTTCCGTGGCTAAACAGGAGTGGATGTTGTCGTCTATCTTCTAGCGATGGCGACACGGGGTGGACGGCGGCGACGACCTAGTAGCGATGGCGACACGGGGTGGACGGCAGCGTCGACCTGCTGGCGAAGGAGCTGCAGCATGGCGGGGCTGTTGGCCGAACATGACACGGGAGGGGCGGGGTGGGGCTGCGGCGGGAAGAGAGAGAAAACTCCGGACAGTGGTCTCCAAAAATCGAACCTTCACTGCCGGCGAGCAGAGGGGAACGAGGCGGCGACCGAAGAGGACGGAAACCACTGCTTGGGGCGGCGGGGGGAGCAGCGTGCGACCGCGGGAGGGGGAGCAAGGCGGTGGGGGCGAGGGCAAGGGAGGCGCGACCAAATCGGCCGCCGTCGGAGAAGAGTGAGGAAGGAGACAGAGGATAGCGAGTTTGGTCGGGAAAACAATGAGGGCTAAATTGCAAAAACGTCCCCGCGACATGAATTTCGGGACGGAGGGAGTATATCCCTTAAAGCAGCTTGTTTCTTATGAGCAGGGAAATATTTAGCAGAGAAGTAATAAATCATATCTTGGGGACTACGCACACAACCAGGATCAAGAGAATTAAACCATATCTTAGCATCACCCTTTAATGAGAACGGAAATATTTTAATGATGTAAAAGTAACGAGTTCTCTCATCTTTAGTGAACAGGGTGGCTATATCATTCAATTTAGTAAGATGTGCCACAACAGTTTTAGATTCATAGCCATAAAAAGGATTAGACTCAACCAAAGTAATTATATCAGGATCAACAGAGAATTCATAATCCTTATCAGTAACACAGATAGGTGAAGTAGCAAAAGCAGGGTCAGGTTTCATTCTAGCATTTAGAGATTGCTTATTCCATTTGGCTAATAACCTTTTGAGTTCATTTCTATTTTTGCAAGCTAAAATAGCGAAAGAAGCTTCTTGATCAAAAACATAACCCTTAGGAATAACAAGTGATTCTTCATCATCACTTTCATCGGTATCATTAGATTCATTATTTTCAATTTCTCTAGCCCTAGCAATTTGTTCATCAAGGAAATCACTAAGTGGCACAGTAGTATCAGGCATAGAGGTAATTTCATCATAAGTATTATGCATAGCAGAAGTGGCATCATCAATAACATGCGACATATCAGAACGAATAGCAGAAGCAGGTGTAGGTGTCGCAAGCTTACTCAAAACAGAAGGCGAATCAAGTGCAGAGCTAGATGGTAGTTCCTTACCTCCCCTCGTAGTTGAGGGATAGATCTTGGTTTTTGGATCTCTCAAGTTCTTTATAACGATAAGTATATATATATATATATATATCCCAAGTGACTCAAAGAATAGAGCTATGCTCCCCGGCAACGGCGCCAAAAAATAGTCTTGATAACCCACAAGTATAGGGGATCGCAACAGTTTTCGAGGGTAGAGTATTCAACCAAAATTTATTGATTCGACACAAGGGGAGCCAAAGAATATTCTCAAGTATTAGCAGCTGAGTTGTCAATTCAACCACACTTGGAAACTTAGTATCTGCAGCAAAGTGTTTAGTAGCAAAGTAATATGATAGTAGTGGTAATGGTAGCAAAAGGTAATAGTAGCAAAAGTAATGTTTTTGGTATTTTGTAGCGATGATAGCAATAGCAATGGGAAAAGTAAATAAGCGAAGAACAATATATGGAAAGCTCGTAGGCAATGGATCAGTGATGGAGAATTATGCCGGATGTGGTTCATCATGTAACAGTCATAACCTAGGGTGACACAAAACTAGCTCCAGTTCATCGATGTAATGTAGGCATGTATTTCGAATATAGTCATACGTGCTTATGGAAAAGAACTTGCATGACATCTTTTGTCCTACCCTCCCGTGGCAGCGGGGTCCTAATGGAAACTAAGGGATATTAAGGCCTCCTTTTAACAGAGAACCGGAACAAAGCATTAACACATAGTGAATACATGAACTCCTCAAACTACGGTCATCACCGGTAAGTATCCCGATTATTGTCACTTCGGGGTTAACGGATCATAACACATAATAGGTGACTATAGACTTGCAAGATAGGATCAAGAACTCTCATATATTGATGAAAACATAATAGGTTCAGATATGAAATCATGGCACTCGGGCCCTAGTGACAAGCATTATAGCAAGTCATAGCAATCAATCTCAGAACATAGTCGATACTAGGGATCAAACCCTAACAAAACTAACTCGATTACATGATAGATCTCATCCAACCCATCACCGTCCAGCAAGCCTATGATGGAATTACTCACGCATGGTGGTGAGCATCATGAAATTGGTGATGGAGGATGGTTGATGATGACGACGGCGACTGATTCCCCTCTTCGGAGCCCCGAACGGACTCCAGATCAGCCCTCCTGAGAGGTTTTAGGGCTTGGTGGCAGCTCCGTATCATAAAACGCGATGAAATCTTCTCTCTGATTTTTTTCTCCCCAAAACACAATATATGGAGTTGGAGTTGGACTCGGAGAGGCAACAGGGGGCCCACGAGGTAGGGGGTACGCCCTAGGGGGGCAGGCGTGCCCCCCACCCTTGTGGGGAGGTGGTGGGCCCCCTGGCCTTCATCTTTTGCAGGTATTTTTCTTATTTTCTGAAAAGTGGCTCTGTGAAGTTTCAGGTCATTCCGAGAATGTTTGTTTCTGCACATAAATAACACCATGGTAATTCTGCTGAAAACAGCGTCAGTCCAGGTTAGTTCCATTCAAATCATGCAAGTTAGAGTCCAAAACAAGGGCAAAAGTGTTTGGAAAAGTAGATACGACGGAGACGTATCACTATCAAACGTCACAACGTAACTGGATGATTATAAAGATGCTCTACAGGTGTCTCCGATGGTGTTTGTTGAGTTGGCATAGATCGAGATTAGGATTTGTCACTCCGTGTATCAGAGAGGTATCTCTGGGCCCTCTCGGTAATGCACATCACTATGAGCCTTGCAAGCAATATGTCTAATGAGTTAGTCACGGGATGATGCATTACGGACGAGTAAAGAGACTTTCCGGTAACAAGATTGAACTAGGTATGGTGATACCTACGATCAAATCTCGGGAAAGTAACATACCGATGACAAAGGGGACAATGTATGTTGTTATGCGGTTTGACCGATAAAAGATCTTCGTAGAATATGTAGGAGCTAATATGAGCATCTAGGTTCCGCTATTGCTTATTGACCGGAGATGTGTCTCGGTCATGTCTACATAGTTCTCGAGCCCGTAGGGTTCGCACGCTTAACGTTCAATGACGATTTGTATTATGAGTTATGTGATTTGATGACCGAAGTTTGTTCACAGTCCCGGATGAGATCACTGACATGACGAGGAGTCTCGAAATGGTGGAGAGGTGAAGATTCATATATTGGAAGGTTATATTCAGACACTGGAATGGTTTCAGGAAGTATTGGATAAATTTCGAAGTACCGGGGGTTACCGGACCCCCCCCCCAGGAAGTTAATGGGCCACACATGGGCCTTAGTGGAGGAGAGAGGGCCGGCCAGGGAGGTGGCGCGCGCCCCCCTTGCCAATCCGAATTGGACAAGGGGTGGGGGCGGCGCCCCCCTTTCCCTCTCCTACTCCTCCTCTCTTTCCCTCTTTGCTATTCCGAACAAGGAAAAAGGAGAGGGAAATCCTAATTGGACTAGGGAGTCCTAGTAGGACTCCCCACACCTGGCGTATCCCCCCTTAGGCCAGCCACCTCTCCCCCCCCCTTTACATACGTGGGAGGGGCACCGCAAAGACACCCCAATCCTTCTCTTAGCCGTGTGTGGTGCCCCCTCCACAGTTACACACCTCGGTCATATCGTCGTAGTGCGTAGGCGAAGCCCTGCGCCGGTAACTTCATCGTCACCGTCGCCACGCCGTCCTGCTGACGGAACTATCCCTCGTCCTCAACTGGATCAAGAGATCGAGGGACGTCATCGAGTTGAACGTGTGCTGAACGCGGAAGTGCCGTATGTTCGGTGCTTGGATTGGTTGGATCGCGAAGACGTTCGACTACATCAACCGTGTTACTAAACGCTTCTGCTTTGGTTCTATGAGGGTACATGGACACACTCTCCCCACTCATTGCTATGCATCTCCTAGATAGATCTTGCGTGATCGTAGGTAAAGTTTTTGAAATACTGTGTTCCCCAACAGGACCACGTGTCCAAAATGGTCATTTCACATGTGGGAAGGTTGCGGCTATAAATAGCCACCCCGCTCCAACATTTTTAGTTGGCTGCTCTGCTTGAGATTATGAGAAGATTGATTGAGCACCCCTACTGGGAGATTTGAGTTTAAGATCCATCGAGAGAAAATCAAGAGCTGAGACTTCGATAGTGGTTGAGCATCACGGTAGATTTGAGTGGAGAGTTCTTGTACCTATTATTATTTATAGCTGAGACTTCGATAGTGGTTGAATACTCTCTAGAAGGATAGGTGCTGACTTGAGTGACAAAGGGTAATTGTCCTCCCCAAGTCAAAGTCTTCAACAACTAAGAGTAATTGTGGTTCACGAAGCAAGTCTATCAAAGGTTTGGAGATCACCGACAAATATCTACCCCGAGTGAAATCAACTGAAGTATGATCAGCTTCGTGTTGAAGGAGAATATGATGGAGAGAGGTTTGCTCATGTGTTCAATCACAAGTAGATCCCTCCAACCATATGTAGCTCTCTTGAGGAAGAGTGAATTGGGCTACCAAATTGTCTGTCGCTGATGACCCACAAGTATAGGGGATCGCAACAGTTCTCGAGGGTAGAGTATTCAACCCAAATTTATTGATTCGACACAAGGGGAGCCAAAGAATATTCTCAAGTATTAGCAGCTGAGTTGTCAATTCAACCACACCTGGAAACTTAATATCTGCAGCAAAGTATTTAGTAGCAAAGTAATATGATAGTAGTGGTAACAGTAGCAAAAGTAATAGTTTTGGTTTTATAGTGATTGTAACAGTAGCAACGGAAAAGTAAATAAGCAAAGATCAATATGTGAAAAGCTCATAGGCAACGGATTAGTGATGGATAATTATGTCGGGTGCGATTCCTCATGCAATAGTTATAACATAGGGTGACACAGAACTAGCTCCGGTTCATCAATGTAATGTAGGCATGTATTCTGAATATAGTCATACGTGCTTATGGAAAAGAACTTGCATGACATCTTTTGTCCTACCCTCCCGTGGCAGCGGGGTCCTATTGGAAACTAAGGGATATTAAGGCCTCCTTTTAATAGAGTACCGGACCAAAGCACTAACACTTAGTGAATACATGAACTCCTCAAACTACAGTCATCACTGGTAAGTATCGCAATTATTGTCACTTCGGGGTTAATGGATCATAACACATAATAGGTGACTATAGACTTGCAAGATAGGATCAAGAACTCACATATATTCATGAAAACATAATAGGTTCAGATCTGAAATCATGGCACTCGGGCCCTAGTGAAAAGCATTAAGCATAGCAAAGTCATAGGAACATCAATCTCAGAACATAATGGATACTAGGGATCAAACCCTAACAAAACTAACTCGATTACATGATAAATCTCATCCAACCCATCACCGTCCAGCAAGCCTACGATAGAATTACTCATGCACGGCAGTGAGCATCATGAAATTGGTGATGGAGGAAGGTTGATGATGACGATGGCGATGGATTCCCCTCTCCGGAGCCCCGAACGGACTCCAGATCAGCCCTCTTGAGAGAGATTAGGGCTTGGCGGCGGCTCCGTATCATAAAACGCGATGAATCCTTCTCTCTGATTTTTTTCCTCCCCGAATGTGAATATATAGAGTTGGTGTTGAGGTCGGTGGAGCACCAGGGGGGCCACGAGGCAGGGGCACGCCCCCCACCCTCGTGGACAGGGTGTGGGTCCCTTGACCTTGATTCTTTCGCTAGTATTTTTTATATATTCCAAAAATATTCTCTGTTGATTTTCAGGTCATTCGAGAACTTTTATTTCTGCACAAAAATAACACCATGGCAATTCTACTGAAAACAACGGCAGTCCAGGTTAGTTTCATTCAAATCATGCAAGTTAGAGTCCAAAACAAGGGCAAAAGTGTTTGGAAAAGTAGATACGATGGAGACGTATCAACTCCCCCAAGCTTAAACCTTTGCTTGTCCACAAGCAATTCAGTTGATAAACTGAAAGTGATAAAGAAAAACTTTTACAAACTATGTGTGCTCTTGTTATTGTAAATATGTAAAGCTAGCATTCAACTTTTCAGCAAAGATTATGAACTAACCATATTCACAATAACATTTAGGTCTCATGTTTACTCATATCAATGACATAATCAACTAGCGAGCAATAATAATAAATCTCGGATGACAACACTTTCTCAAACAATCATAATATGATATAACAAGATGGTATCTCGCTAGCCCTTTCTGAGACCGCAAAACATAAATGCAGAGCACCCTGAAGATCAAGGGCTGACTGGAAATTGTAATTCATGGTAAAAGAGATCTAGTCACAGTCATACTCAATGTAAACTAATAATAATACATGCAAATGACAGCGGTGCTCTCCAACTGGTGCTTTTTAATAAGAGGATGATGACTCAACATAAAAGTAAATAGATAGGCCCTTCGCAGAGGGAAGCAGGGATTTGTAAAGGTGCCAGAGCTCGATTTTGAAATAGAGATGAATAATATTTTGAGCGGTATACTTTCATTGTCAACGTAACAACCGAGAGATCTCGATATCTTCCATGCTACCCACATTAATATTATAGGTGGTTCCCAAGCAGAATGGTAAAGTTTCTACTCCCCCACCACCAACAAGCATCAATCCATGGCTTGCCCAAAACAACAGGTGCCTCCAACTAACAACAATCCTGGGGGAGTATTGTTTGCAATTATTTTGATTTGATTTGAGCATGGGACTAGGCATCCCGGTGACCAGCCATTTTCTCATGAGTGAGGAGCGGAGTCCACTCCTCTTGAGAATAACCTGCCTAGCATGGAAGAGACAGACATCCCTAGTTGATACATGAGATATTCGAGCATACAAAACAGAATTTCATTTGAAGGTTTAGAGTTTGGCACATACAAATTTACTTGGGACGACAGGTAGATACCACCATATAGGAAGGTATGGTGGACTCATATGGGATAACTTTTGGGGTTTATGGCGCTGGATGCACAAACAGTATTCCCGCTTAGTACAAGTGAAGGCTAGAAAGAGACTGGGAAGCGACCAGCTAGAGAGCGACAACAGTCATGAACATGCATTAAAATTAATCAACACTGAATGCAAGCATGAGTAGGATATAATTCACCATGAACATAAATATCGCGGAGGCTATGTTGATTTTGTTTCAACTATATGCGTGAACATGTGCCAAGTCAAGCGAGTCGAATCGTTCAAAGGAGGATACCACCTATCATACCACATTGCAACCATTTTAATAGCATGTTGACACGCAAAGGTAAACCATTATAAACTCCTAGCAAATTAAGCATGGCATGAGCAACTATAATCTCTAATTGTCATTGCAAAGATGTTTCATTCATAATAGGCCGAATCAGGAATGATGAACTAATCATATTTACAAAAACAAGAGAGGTCGAGTTCATACCAGATTCTCTCATTTCAATCAGTCCATCATATATCGTCATTATTGCCTTTCAATTGCACAACTGAATAGTGTGGATAATAATAATAGTGCATGTGCATTGGACTAATCTAGAATCTGCAAGCATTCAATTCAAGGGAGAAGACAAGGTAATATGTGCTCTTCATTAGATCAACAATAATGCATGTAGGAGCCACTCAACATTTTCATCATGGTCTTCTCCTCTCGACCCCCAAAGAACAAGAAAAGAAACAAAACTAAGTACTCGGGAAAGCTCCCAACAAGCAAAATAAGAACGAGAAATCTTTTTGGGTTTTCTTTTTAATTACTACTACTACAGGCATGGGAAGTAAACTAGCTAAAAGCTACAACTGATTTTTTTGTTTTTCTTAAGGTTTTTCAAACACACAAGAAGAAAGCTTAAAAATAAAATAAACTAGCATGGATATTACAATGAAAAAGTATGAGCACCGACAACTAGAATGAGTGTGTGAACATGAATGTAATGTCGGTGAGAAATACATACTCCCCCAAGCTTAGGCTTTTGGCCTAAGTTGGTCTATGCCCATGGATCAAAGTTGTAGCTGGGGTCGTACTGAGATCCAGCGGCAATTGCCTCATGAGCTGCAGCTTGGAGGCGAGCTGCCTCCGTCCTCCTCTCATACTCCTTCGCCTCCTCCCTGGTTATAATATATCTCCTTTTTGCCTGGAAGTCAAAGAATCCAGGAGCAGGGAGAGCAACATGGACAGTGGGATGCCTGTCAAAGATTAGTCAGTATTGGAGGAACTATTCGTTCCTCTCAATAAACTGATGACGAACGATAGCATTATAATCTAGATAAGTAGGGGGCAACTCCATATCATTTCCATGTATGGGTACCTCAAGAAAATTATCTAAACGAGTTGCGTAAATTCCACCGAACAAATCTCCATTAATACTGTTATTATGCAACCTATGTGCAACAATGGTCCCCAAGTTATATTGTCTATCTCCTAATACAACACTCTTAAGAACACTAAGATCCGGAACACACATGTGACATGCCTCATCCTTACCATTAATGCATCTACCTATAAAAGAGAGCAAAATAATGTATGGCAGGAAAATGAATGCTCCCTATGGTAGCTTGTGTTATTTCTCTAGATTCCCCCATAGTGATACTAGCAAGAAATTCTTTAAATTCAGATTTGCGAGGTTCACTAACATTACCCCACTGCGGGAGTTTACAAGCAGTATTAAAATCTTCTAGTCCATGGTATAAGATTTATCATAGAGATCAAATAGGACAGTGTGAGAATTGCGTGATGATGTAAATTTAAACCTTCTCACAAAGGAAACAGTTAGGTGATAATATTGGGGGCACTTATCTGACACGAAGCCCTCAAGTTCAGCATTACGCACATATGTGTCAAATTCCTCCTTAATTCCTGCTGGGACCATAAAATCTTCTGACGGCCATTCACAAGGACGCACTTGAGCTTCTCTTGGTAGTTCATAGTCCGGCTCACATATCGCGGTACTGGGTCCTTACTTCCTCGAGGAACCACCTTGGTACATTTTCCTAAACATATTTCTTCCTCTGAAAAATTTCAGAAATTTTTAGTAACTCAAAATAAAAGTGAACCAAACTCAACAAGATTGATAGAAACTACTCTCCCAAGTGCCTAGAGACTATACCATGCATTAAAATTACTTTTGACCACATATATTTGACATGCAAGCTCAAGAACAGGGTCACCTAAGCATCAAAAATTTGCAACAAATAAAGCACTAGAAAAAAACTAATTGGACCATTGGAGGAGTCACATACCAAAGAATAAGCCCCCAAAGCAGTTTTGTGAATGGAGCTTTGAGCCAGGAGATCGAAAATGGCAGCAAGATGAGCTAGAACTCAGGTTTGAGCTAGTGGATGAATTTTTCTGCGGGAAGACAAAGTGTGTGGGTTCAAGAATAAGTGGAGGGGCCCACGTGGGATCCATGAGGTAGGGGCGCGCCCAGGGGGTGGGTGCGCCCTGCACCCTCGTGGCCAGGTGGTTGCCCCCTCTGGTATGTTCTTTGTGCTAATAATTCTTAAATATTCTAGAAAAAATCATATTTCGTTTTCGGGGCATTTGGAGAACTTTTATTTTCGGGGTATTTTTTATTGCATGGATAATTCAGAAAACAGACAGAAAATACTATTTTTGCTTTATTATATCTAAATAACAGAAAGTAAAAGTAGGGTACAGAAAGTTGTGTTTTCTAACTTCATCCATCTGATGCTCATCAAAAGGAATCCACTAACAAGGTTGATCAAGTCTTGTTAACGAACTCTTTTCGAATAACATGAAACCGAAGAATTTTCGAATAGCACTAAGTTACCTCGACGGGGATATGCACATCCCCAACAATAAGAATAGCACATTTCTTCTTGACAGTAGGAAGGGGAAATTCAAAACCTCCTATAGTAATCGTTGAAGTTTTTCCAATAGAGTTGATACTGTGGACTTGAGGTTGTTTCCTCAGAAGTTATACAGTATGCTCATTACCATTAACATGAAAAGTGACATTACCTTTGTTGCAGTCAATAACAGCCCCTGCAGTATTCAAAAAGGGTCTTCCAAGAATAATGGACATACTATCATCCTCGGTAATATCAAGAATAACAAATTCTGTTAAAATAGTAACGTTTGCAAACACATTCCCACAACATGCACATCCTCACAAATACCGACAGGTATAGCAGTTGATTTATCAGCCATTTGCAAAGATATTTCAGTAGGTGTCAACTTATTCAATTCAAGTCTACGATATAAAGAGAGAGGCATAACACTAACATCGGCTCCAAGATCACATAAAGCAGTTTTAACATAGTTTCTTTTAATGGAGCATGGTATAGTTGGTACTCCTGGATCTCCTAGTTTCTTTGGTATTCCACCCTTAAAAGTGTAATTAGCAAGCATGGTGGAAATTTCAGATTCCGGTATCTTGCTTTATTAGTAACAATATCTTTCATATACTTAGCATAAGGATTCATTTTAAGCATATCAGTCAAACGCATACGCAAAAAGATAGGTCTAATCATTTCAGCAAAGCGCTCAAAATCCTCATTATCCTTTTTCTTGGATGGTTTAGGAGGAAAGGGCATGGGTTTCTGAACCCATGGTTCTCTTTCTTTACCATGCTTCCTAGCAACAAAGTATCTCTTATCATAACGTTGATTCTTTGATTGTGGGTTATCAAGATCAACAGCAGGTTCAATCTCTACATCATTGTCATTGCTAGGTTGACCATCAACATGAATATCATTATTAACATTATCACTAGGTTCATGTTCATTACCAAATTGTGTTTCATCATTGGAAATAGACATATCATTGGGATTCTCAGGTGTGTCTACAACAGGTTCACTAGAAGCATGCAAAGTCGTATCATTTTTCTTTTTCTTCTTCTTAGAGGAACTAGGTGCATGAACATTAGTTCTCTGAGAATCTTGCTCAATTCTCTTATGGTGGCCCTCAGGATACAAAGGTTCCTGAGTCATTTTACCCCCTCTAGTCACAACTCTAACAGCATTATCATTTTTCTTATAATTTAATTCATTGAGCAAATCATTCTGAGCCTTAAGTACTTGTTCTACTTGAGTGGTAACCATAAAAGCACATTTACTAATAAGTTTAAGTTCACCTTTAACACTAGACATATAATCACTCAAGTGTTCAATCATATAAGCATTACGTTTTAGTTGTCTACCAACATAAGCATTGAAGTTTTCTTGTTTAACAATAAAATTATCAAACTCATCCAAGCATTGGCTAGCAGACTTATTACGAGGAATATCACCTTCATCAAATCTATAGAGAGAATTTACCTTTACTACCTGTGTCGGGTTATCAAGACCATGTATTTCTTCAATAGGTGGTAAATTCTTAGCATCTTCATCTTTAATACCTTTTTCTTTCATATATTTCTTTGCCTCTTGCATATCTTCAGGACTGAGAAATAGAATACCCCTTTTCTTCGGAGTTGGTTCAGGAAATGTCCAATCATTTTCATTACTCAACATATTATTCAATAGCAATTCAGCTTGATCAACAGTTCTTTCCCTGAAAACACAACCAGCACAACTATCCAGGTGGTCTCTGGAAGCATCAGTTAGTCCATTATAAAAGATATCAAGTATTTCATTTTCCTTGAGAGGATGATCAGGCAAAGCATTATGTAACCGGAGAAGCCTCCCCCAAGCTTGTGGGAGACTCTCTTCTTCAATTTGCACAAAATTGTATATTTCCCTTAAGGCAGCTTGTTTCTTATGAGTAGGGAAATATTTAGCAGAGAAGTGATAAATCATATCCTGGGGACTACGCACACAACCAGGATCAAGAGAATTAAACCATATCTTAGCATCGCCCTCTAATGAGAACAGAAATATTTTAAGGATATAAAAGTAGCGAGTTCTCTCATCATTAGTGAACAGGGTGGCTATATCATTTAATTTAGTAAGATGTGCCAGAACAGTTTCAGATTCATAGCCATAGAAAGGATCAGATTCAACCAAAGTAATTAACTCAGGGTCGACAGAGAAATCATAATCCTTATCAGAAATAAAGATAGGTGAAGTAGCAAAGGCAAGGTCATATTTCATTCTAGCATTCAAAGAATTTTCTTTAAGCTTAGCTAATAATTTCTTAAGATCATATCTATCATTGCAATCTAAGAAGTCGCTAGTAGTTTCTTCATCCATAACATAACCCTCAAGCACAACACGCAATTCATATCTAGGGGGAGAATCTTCATCGTCACTTTCATCAATATTATCTGTTTCAATAATTTCATTCTCTCTAACCCTAGCAAGTTGTTCATCAAGAAATTCACCTAATGGCATAGTAGTATCAAGCATAGAAGTAGTTTCATCATAGGTATCATGCATAGCAGAAGTGGCATCATGAATAACATGCGACATATCAGAATGAATAGCAGGAGTAGGTGTCGCAAGTTTACTCAAAACAGAAGGTGAATCAAGTGGAGAGCTAGATGGCAGTTCCTTACCTCCCCTCGTAGTTGAGGGAAAAATCTTGGTTCTTTTATCTTTAAAGTTCTTCATAGTGATCAGCAGATATAAATCCCAAGTGACTCAAAGAATAGAGCTATGCTCCCTGGCAACGGCGCTAGAAAATAGTCTTGATAACCCACAAGTATAGGGGATCACAACAGTTTTCGAGGGTAGAGTATTCAACCCAAATTCATTGATTCGACACAAGGGGAGCCAAAGAATATTCTCAAGTATTAGTAGCTGAGTTGTCAAGTCAACCACACCTGGAAAATTAATATCTGCAGCAAAGTATTTAGTAGCAAAGTAATATGATAGTTGCGGTAACGGTAGCAAAAGTAATAGTTTTGGTTTTATAGTGATTGTAACAGTGGCAACGGAAAAGTAAATAAGCGAAGATCAATATGTGAAAAGCTCATAGGAAACGGATCAGTGATGGATAATTATGTCGGATGCGATTCCTCATGCAATAGTTATAACATAGGGTGACACATAACTAGCTCCAGTTCATCGATGTAATGTAGGCATGTATTCTGAATATAGTCATACATGCTTATGTAAAAGAACTTGCATGGCATCTTTTGTCCTACCCTCCCGTGGCAGCGGGGTCGTATTGGAAACTAAGGGATATTAAGGCCCCCTTTTAATAGAGTACCGAACCAAAGCATTAACACTTAGTAAATACATGAACTCCTCAAACTATGGTCATCACCGGTAAGTATCCCGATTATTGTCACTTCGGGGTTAATGGATCATAACACATAATAGGTGACTATAGACTTGCAAGATAGGATCAAGAACTCACATATATTCATGAAAACATAATAGGTTCGGATCTGAAATCATGGCACACGGGCCCTAGTGACAAGCATTAAGCATAGCAAAGTCATAGCAACATCAATCTCAAAACATAGTTGATACTAGGGATCAAACCCTAACAAAACTAACTCAATTACATGATAAATCTCATCCAACCCATCACCGTCCAGCAAGCCTACGATGCAATTACTCACGCACGGCGGTGAGCTTCATGAAATTGTTGGGGAACGTGGTAATTTCAAAAAAATTCCTATGCACACGCAAGATCATGGTGATGCATAGCAACAAGAGGGGGGAGTATCGTCTACGTACCCTCGTAGACCGTAAGCGGAAGCATTATGACAACGCGGTTGATGTAGTCGTACGTCTTCACGATCGACCGATCTAGTACTGAAGATACGGCACCTCCACGATCTGCACACATTCGGCTCGGTGACGTCCCGCAAACTCACGATCCAGTAGAGCTTCGAGGGAGAGCTTCGTCAGCACGACGACATGATGACGGTGATGATGTTGCTACCGGAACAGGGCTTCTCCTAAGCACTACTACGATATTACCGAGGTGGATTATGGTGGAGGGGGGCACCGCACATGGCTAAAGATCAATGTTCAACTTGTGTGTCTATGGGGTGCCCCCTCCCCCGTATATAAAGGAGTGGAGGAGGGGGAGGGGGCTGGCCTCTCTAGGCGTGCCCCAAGGGAGTCCTACTCCCACCGGGAGTAGGATCCCCCCTCCCTTTGTTGGTTTTAGGAGAGAAGGAAGGAGGAGGAAGAAGGAAGGAAAGGGGGGTGGCCCCCCTCCCAATTCGGATTGGGCTTGGGGGGCGCGCCCCCTCCTTTGCTTCTTTCCCCTCTCTTCCACTATGGCCCAATAAGGCCCATATACCTCCTGGGGGGTTCCGGTAACCTCCCGGTACTCCGGTATACTCATGATTTCACCCGGAACCATTCCGATGTCCAAACATAGGGTTCCAATATATCGATCTTTACGTCTCGACCATTTCGAGACTCCTCGTCATATCCGTGATCAAATTCGGGACTCTGAACTACCTTTGGTACATCAAAACACATAAACTCGTAATACCGATCGTCACTAAACGTTAAGCGTGCGGACCCTACGGGTTCGAGAACTATGTAGACATGACCGAGACATGTCTTCGGTCAATAACCAATAGCGGAACCTGAATGCTCATATTGGTTCCTACATATTCTATGAAGATCTTTATCGGTCAAACCGCATAACGATATACGTTGTTCCCTTTGTCATCGGTATGTTACTTGCCCGAGATTCGATCATCGGTATCTCAATACCTAGTTCAATCTAGTTACCGACAAGTCTCTTTACTCGTTCCATAGTGCTACATCCCGTAACTAACTCATTAGTTACATTGCTTACAAGGCTTACAGTGATGTACATTACCGAGAGGGCCCAGAGATACCTCTCCGACAATCGGAGTGACAGATCTTAATCTTGATCCATGCCAACTCAACAAACACCATCGGAGACACCTGTAGAGCACCTTTATAATCACCCAGTTACATTGTGATGTTTGATGACTTATACAGGTTAGTTCGGGTTAGTTCCATTCAAATCGTGCAAGTTAGAGTCCAAAACAAGGGCAAAAGTGTTTGGAAAAGTAGATACGATGGAGACGTATCAGTCGCCATCAAGCACCTCCGGTTCATTCTATTCTACTGCACTTTCAGTAGTATATCTTCAGTGCTACATGTTTAGATAGACATGTTTGATCATTTACCCGCATATATTTATATTTTGTGGCATGGGCATACTATTCATTGTATTTTATTTTGTTGTGCTTAAAGTCATATGCTTGTATGCTTGCCTGTTGATTCTTTGGTGTTACTTTGTCATTCAACTAAGTTATGTTTTGTAACACCCTGTTATGTTTGGTGGGATCAAGACTGGCCCCGCACACCAATACTAGTCTTTTTTGCGCACTTTGTCCTCACTCGTGCGCATGTGGGGCCAACTTTAGGACATGTGCCATGCCGTGTGCCACAACGGGCCACACGCGCCATGTGCCATATGCCCGCGCACCTGACCCGCACATGTCTGTGTAACCGCGAGGGTCGGCTCTGATACCAATTTGTAATACTCTGTTATGCATGGCGAGATCAAGACTGGCCCCACAAACCAACACTAGTCTTTCCTACGCACTTTGTCCTCACTCGTATACACCCAGGACCAACTTCTCGGTAGGTCACCCATCCTAAAATTACTCCAAGCCAAGCACGCTTAACTTTGGAGTTCTTTTCAAATAGGCTCCCAAAAAAGAAGGAATTCCTTCTTGATATGAGTAGTCTATCATTCCTATTAAGTCAGGCTCTCACATGCTTTGACAAAAATTTCTTAGTAGCACTTATGTTATTATTGATCGATTTACTTTCACATCTAGATAGTCATGTTGCTTGACATGTTTTATTTCCGTGTCACTATTGTTTACATGAACGTTCTTAGTTACTATGCTAAGAATATCATCATTGTCTTCATCAGTAGCTTTGCTTAGTCCTTCGTAGTTGACTCATTTCTCTTTCTAGTAGCCACACCTATTTACCTTCTCTGTACCTGCTCATGTATTTTGTTTCGCTGTTAGGTTTGAGGGATTTGAAATTTTAAAAAATCTCATATTCATCCCCTTTGGTCGATATACTCTCGGTCCTCACAATTGGTTCCAGAGCAAGGTCTCCTTGTCTCTACTTATTAAATGTCTAACCACCTTGGAGTTTTGAATATGTTGCTTACAGGTCATTCCAGGCACCCTGAAAGATTTCCCATCTTTGATGGAAATGACTATCTCTACTGGAAAGGTAGAATGATGATTCGTCGGAAAACTATCAGTTTAGAACTATGGCAAATCATGGAAAATGGATACATCATTTGGGATCCCGAGTCTCGCACTCTTGAAGAAGAAAGATATATTCGATTGGATGCTCAAGCGAAGGATACCATATGAGATTGCATCTCCAGAAATGTATTCATTCATTTCAGAAGGCTAGAGACAGCCAAACAAATCTGGGATGGCATAAGAAATGTTCATGAAGAATTTCTGGACAGAACTGATGCACACTAGTATTCTTCGAGCCATGTTTACTCACTTCAAAAGTCTTCTAAAGGAAAGTGTCATGGATCTCAAGGATCATCTAAGCAACCTTGTTCAGCGATTGCATCAATGTGGAGTTGAATATATTACGGATCAAGATGCCGTTGAAAAATTGCTCAAGTCCCTCGATGATTCCTTTGATCCTATAGTTGCCAAAATCAAGGAAAGACCTGACTATGGAGATCTTCAACCTGTCGGAATTATGGAATTGTTAGTCATTCATGAGGAACTTTTGGGAAAAGAAAAAGGGCAATCTGATTCTTCCTCGAAAGAGGAAGGTAAAATTCTGTCAAACTATGGTAGCTCTCATGAAGAACAATATGAGAATCGTCACACAATCATAAGAGATTTAGAAATACCTAATGGATGTTTGAACACCCCTAGAAGACAGAAATTATGCCTATCCAGGTGATACGTCTCCAACATGTCTATAATTTTTTATTGTCCCATGCTATTATATTATCTGTCTAGGATGTTTTATATGCATTTATATGCTATTTTATATGATTTTTGGGACTAACCTATTAACCTAGATCCCAGTGCCAGTTTCTATTTTTTCCTTGTTTTTGAGTATAAGGGAAACCAAACGGAGTCCAATTGACCCGAAATTTCATGGAGATTGTTTTTGGACCGGAACAAGCCCACAGAGTACCAGAGATGGACCAGAGGAGTCCCAAGGCCACCACGAGGGTGGGGGCGCCATACCCCCTAGGCGCGCCCCCTATCTCGCGGCCACCTCGGGGACCCCCCTAACTTGTTCCCGACTCAAACACCTCTTATATAAACCCAAACTTCCAGAACATAACCTAGATCAGGAGTTCCGCCGCCGCAAGCCTCTGTAGCCACCGAAAACCAATCTAGACCCGTTCCAGCACACTGCCAGAGGGGGGAATCCCTCTCCGATGGCCATCTTCATCATCCCGACGCTCTCCATGACAAGGAGGGAGTAGTTCACCCTCGGGGCTGAGGGTATGTACCAGTAGCTATGTGTTTGATCTCTCTCTCTCTCTCTCTCTCTCTCTCTCTCGTGTTCTTAATTCGGCACGATCTTGATGTATCATGAGCTTTGCTATTATAGTTGGATCTTATGATGTTTCTCCCCCTCTACTCCCTTGTGATGGATTGAGTTTTCCCTTTGAAGTTATCTTATCGGATTGAGTCTTTGAGGATTTGAGAACACTTGATGTATGTCTTGCATGTGCTTATCTGTCGTGATAATGGGATATTCACGTGATCCACTTGATGTATGTTTTGGTGATCAACTTGCGAGTTTCGTGACCTCGTGAACTTATGCATAGGGGTTGGCACACGTTTTCGTCTTGAATCTCCGGTAGAAACTTTGGGGCACTCTTTGAAGTTCTTTGTGTTGGTTGAATAGATGAATCTAAGATTGTGTGATGCATATCGTATAATCATACCCACGGATACTTGAGGTGACATTGGAGTATCTAGGTGACATTAGGGTTTTGGTTGATTTGTGTCTTAAGGTGTTATTCTAGTTTGAATTCTAGGATAGATTGAATGGAAAGAATAGCTTCGTGTTATTTTACTACGGATTCTTGAATAGATCGATCAGAAAGAATAACTTTGAGGTGGTTTCGTACCCTACAATAATCTCTTCGTTTGTTCTCCGCTATTAGTGACTTTGGAGTGACTCTTTATTGCATGTTGAGGGATAGTTTTATGATCCAATTATGTTATTATTGTTGAGAGAACTTGCACTAGTGAAAGTATGAACCCTAGGCCTTGTTTCAACGCATTGTAATACCGTTTATGCTCACTTTTACAACTTGCTACCTTGCTATTTTTTATATTTTCAGATTACAAAACCTATATCTACCATCCATATTGCACTTGTATCACCATCTCTTCGCCGAACGAGTGCACCTATACAATTTACCATTGTATTGGGTGTGTTGGGGACACAAGAGACTCTTTGTTATTTGGTTGCAGGGTTGCTTGAGAGAGACCATCTTCATCCTACGCCTCCCACGGATTGATAAACCTTAGGTCATCCACTTGAGGGAAATTTGCTACTGTCCTATAGACCTCTGCACTTGGAGGCCCAACAACGTATACAAGAAGAAGGTTGTGTAGTAGACATCAAGCTCTTTTCTGGCGCCGTTGCCGGGGAGGTTAGCGCTTGAAGGTATATCTTTAGATCTTGCAATCGAATCTTTTTGTTTCTTGTTTTATCACTAGTTTAGTCGATTAAAGAAAACTACAAAAATGGAATTGAGGGTGCCTCATATGCTTCATCTTTTTAATATCTTTCGTGAAAATAAGGATTGCAATGTTGCTAGAAGAAGAATGCATATAAATGTTTGGCACAAAATCTTTGAATGATGAGCATGATTGCAATGTTGTTAGTACGAACTCCTTGAATATCCATGATGCTAATGATATGCAAAGCCACAAGCTTGGGGAAGCTATGTTTGATGAATGTGATATTTTTAGTCCCCTAAGTTTTGATGAGAATATTTATTATGATGAAAGCATGCTTCCTATTTATGATGATTATATTGATGAAAGTGGGTTTGGAAGAGTGTCAACTTTAGGAAGTAATGATCCCACTATTATGGAGGGTGTTGAATCTTATTATGATAATTATGAAAGTGGATTTGGAGAGGTCATGACTTTATTTAGTGATGAATCCACTATTTCGGAAGAGGTTCCAATTGATTATGAGAACAAAGTTGCTATCTATGATGATTATTGTGATTACATGTATACTATAAAGAATAATGATAACCATCAAACTTGTCATCATGACTTTAATTTTCAATTGGATTATGCCTCACATGATAGCTATTTCGTTGAGTTTACTCCCACTATTCCGAATGAGAAGAATTTTGCTTATGTGGAGAGTAATAAAATTTATATGCTTGTGCATCATGAAAATAGTGCTTTATGTGATAGTTATATTGTTGAATTCATTCATGATGCTACTTAAAATTATTATGAAGGAGGAATATATTCTTGTAGGAATTGCAATAATATCAAGTTTCCTCTCTATATGTTGAAAATCTTGAAGTTATCCTTGTTTTACCTTCCTATGCAAGTTGATTATTGTTCCCATAAGTTGTTTGCTCACAAAATCCCTATGCATAGGAAGTGGGTTAGACTTAAATTTGCTAGTTATATTCTTCTTTATGCTCTCTTTATGTTTCAATTCTTATCTTTTATATGAGCATCATTGAATCATCATGCCTAGCTAGGGGCGTTAAACGATATCGCTTGTTGGGAGGCAACCCAATTTTATTTTTCGTCCTTGCTTTTTGCTCCTGTTTAGTAATAAATAATTCATCTAGCCTCTGTTTAGATGTGGTTTTATGTTTTAATTAGTGTTTGTTCCAAGTAGAAACTTTGGGAAGACATGGGTGAAGTCTTTGCGATCTTGCTGTAAAAAACAGAAACTTTTGCGCTCACGAGATTAGCTGCCATTTTTACTGGAAAGTGCGTTTAGGTTGATTCTTTTTGCAGATGATTAATAGACAAATTCCTCATATCCACCAATTTATTTAAGAATTTTTGGTGTGACAGAAGTATTCAAATGATACAGATTACTGCAGACTATTCTGTTTTTGACAGATTCTGTTTCATTATGTTGTTTGCTTATTTTGATGAATCTATGAGTAGTATCGGAGGGTATGAACCATAGAGAAGTTGGAATACAGTAGATATTACACCAATATGAATTTAGAATGACTTCACAATAGTACCTAAGTGGTGATTTATTTTCGTATACTAACGGAGCTTACGAGTTTTCTGTTAAGTTTTGTGTTGTGAAGTTTTCAAGTTTTGGGTAAAGATTTGATGGACTATAGAATAAGGAGTGATAAGAGCCTAAGCTTGGGTATGCCCAAGGCACCCCCAAGGTAATATTCAAGGAATACCAAGAGCCTAAGCTTGGGGATGCCCCGGATGGCATCCCCTCTTTCTTCTTCATTCATCGGTAACTTTACTTGGAGCTATATATTTATTCACCACATGATATGTGTTTTGCTTGGAGCGTCATTTTATTTTATTTTGTTTTGCTTGCTGTTTGAATAATATCCCAAGATCTGAAATTCTTAAATGTTAGAGAGTCTTCATATAGTTACATAATTATTCGACTACTCATTGATCTTCACTTATATCTTTTGGAGTAGTTTGTCATTTGCTCTAGTGCTTCACTTATATCTTTTTAGAGCACGGCGGTGGTTTTATTTTGAAGAAATAGATGAACTATCATGCTTCACTTATATTATTTTGAGAGTCTTTAGAATAGCATGTAATTTGCTTGGGTTATAAAATTAGTCCTACTATGATGGGCATTCAAGATGGATATAATAAAAACTTTCATATAGAGTGCATTGAATACTATGAGAAGTTTGATACTTGATGATTGTTTTGAGATATGAATATGGTGATATTAAATTCATGCTAGTTCAGTAGTTGTGAATTTGAGAGATACTTGTGTTAAAGTTTGTAATTCGCGTAGCATGCACGTATGGTGAACCGTTACGTGATGAAGTCGGAGCATGATTTATTTTTTTGATTGCCTTCATTATGAGTGGCGGTCGGGGACGAGCGATGGTCTTTTCCTACCAATCTATCCCCCTAGGAGCATGCGTGTAGTACCTTTTTTTGATAACTAATAGATTTTTGCGATAAGTATGTGAGTTCTTTATAACTAATGTTGAGTCCATAAATTATACGCACTCTCACCCTTCCACCATTGCTAGCCTCTCTTGTGCTGCGCAACTTTTGCCGGTACCATACACCCACCATTACCTTCCTCAAAACAGCCACCATACCTACCTATTATGGCATTTCTATAGCCATTCCGAGATATATTGCCATGCAACTTTCCACCGTTCCATTTATTATGACACGCTTCATCATTGTCATATTGCTTTGCATGATCATGTAGTTGACATCGTATTTGTGGCAAAGCCACCATTCATAATTATTTCATACATGTCACTCATGAGTCATTGCACATACCGGTACACCGCCGGAGACATTCATATAGAGTCATATTTTGTTCTAAGTATCGAGTTGTAATTCTTGAGTTGTAAGTAAATAAAAGTGTGATGATCATCATTATTAGAGCATTGTCAGTGAGGAAAGGATGATGGAGACTATGATTCCCCCACAAGTCGGGATGAGACTCCGGACGAAAAAAAATAAAAAAAAGAGAAAAAATAGGCCATAAAAAAGAGATAAGTCCCAAAAAACAAAAAAGCAAACAAAAAATGAGAGAAAAAGAGAGAAGGGCGATGCTACTATCCTTTTACCACACTTGTGCTTCAAAGTAGCATCATGATCTTCATGATAGTGAGTCTCCTATGTTGTCACTTTCATGTACTAGTGGGGATCTTTTATTATAGAACTTGGCTTGTATATTCCACTGATGGGCTTCCTCAGAATGCCCTAGGTCTTCTTGAGCAAGCGAGTTGCATGCACACCCACTTAGTTTCTTTTTGAGCTTTCATACACTTATAGCTCTAGTGCATCCGTTGCATGGCAATCCCTATTCACTCACATTGATATCTATTGATGGGCATCTCCATAGCCCGTTGATATGCCTAGTTGATGTGAGACTGTCTTCTTCTTTTTGTCTTCTCCACAACCACCATTCTATTCCACCTATAGTGATATGTCCATGGCTCACGCTCATGTATCACGTGAAGATTGAAAAAGTTTGAGAACATCAAAAGTATGAAACAATTGCTTGGCTTGTCATCGGGGTTATGCATGATTTAAATATTTTGTGTGATGAAGATAGAGCATAGCCAGACTATACGATTTTGTAGGGATAGCTTTATTTGGCCATGTTATTTTGAGAAGACATAATTGCTTTGTTAGTATGCTTGAAGTATTATTATTTTTATGTCGATATTCAACTTTTGTCTTGAATCTTATGGATCTGAATATTCATGCCACAATAAAGAAAATTACATTGAAAATTATGTTAGGTAGCATTCCACATCAAAAATTCTGTTTTTATCATTTACCTACTCGAGGACGAGCAGGAATTAAGCTTGGGGATGCTTGATACGTCTCCAACGTATCTATAATTTTTTATTGTTCCATGCTATTATATTATCCATCTAGGATGTTTTATATGCTATTTTATATGATTTTGGGACTAACCTATTAACCTAGAGCCCAGTGCTAGTTTTTTTCTTTGTTTTTGAGTATGGCAGAAAAGGAAAACCAAACAGAGTCCAATTGACCTGAAATTTCACGGAGATTGTTTTTGGACCAGAACAAGCCCACGAAGTACCGAAGATGGACCAGAGGAGTCCCGAGGCCACCACGAGGGTGGGGGCGCGCCCTACCCCCTTGGGCGCGCCCCCTTATCTCATGGCCGCCTCGGGGACCCCCTGACTTGTTCCCGACTCCAACACCTCTTATATATACTCAAACTTCCAGAACATAACCTAGATCAGGAGTTTCACCGCCGCAAGCCTCTGTAGCCACTGGAAACCAATCTAGACCCGTTCCGGCACCCTGCCGGAGGGGGGAATCCCTCTCTGGTGGCCATCTTCATCATACCGGCGCTCTCCATGACGAGGAGGGAGTAGTTCACCCTCAGGGCTGAGGGTATGTACCAGTAGCTATGTGTTTGATCTCTCTCTGTCTCTCTCCCATGTTCTTGATTTGGCACCATCTTGATATATCGCGAGCTTTGCTATTATAGTTGGATCTTGATGTATATATATATCTCTCTCGTGTTCTTCATTCTATTCTACTGCACTTTTAGTAGTATATCTTCAGTGCTACATGTTCAGATATACATGTTTGATCATTTATCCGCATATATTTATATTTTGTGGCATGGGCATACTGTTCATTGTATTTTATTTTGTTGTGCTTAAAGTCATATGCTTGTATGCTTGTATGCTTGCCTGTTGATTCTTTTGTTTTACTTTGTCATTCAACTAAGTTATGTGTTTGTAACACCCTGTTATGTCTGGTGGGATCAAGACTGGCCACGCACACCAATACTAGTCTTTTTTGTGCACTTTGTCCTCACTCGTGCGCACCCGGGACCAGCTTCAGGACATGTGCCATGCCGTGTGCCACAACGGGCCACACGCGCAATGTGCCATATGCCCGCGCGTCTGACCCGCACATGTCTGTGTAACCGTGAGGGTCGGCTCTGATACCAAATTGTAACACCCTGTTATGCCTGACGGGATCAAGATTGGCACCATAGACCAACACTAGTCTTTCCTACGCACTTTGTCCTCCCTCGTACACACCCAGGACCAACTTCTCAGTCGGTCACCCATCCTAAAATTACTCCAAGCCAAGCACGCTTAACTTTGGAGTTCTTTTCGAATAGGCTCGCGAAAAAGAAGGAATTCCTTGTTGATATGAGTAGTCTATCATTCCTATTAAGTAAGGCTCTCACATGCTTTGAAAAAAAATTATTAGTAGCACTTATGTTATTATTAATCGATTTACTTTCACATCTAGATAGTCATGTTGCTTGAGATGTTTTCTTTCCGTGTCACTATTGTTTACATGAATGTTCTTAGTTACTATGCTAAGCAGATCATCATTATCTTCATCAGTAGCTTTGCTTAGTCCTTCGTAGTTGACTCATTTCTCTTTCTAGTAGCCACACCTATTTACCTTCTCTGTACCTACTCCTGTATTATGTTTCGCTGTTGGGTTTGAGGGATTTGAAGTTTTAAAAAAATATCCTATTCACCCCCTTTGGTCGACATACTCTTGGTCCTTACAATTGGTTCCAGAGCAAGGCCTCCTTGTCTCTACTTATTAAATGTTTCGCCACCTTGGAGTTTTGAATATGTTGCTTGCAGGTCATTCCAGGCACTCTGAAAGAGTTCCCGTCTTTGATGGAAATGACTATCTCTACTGGAAAGGTAGAATGATGATTCGTCGGAAAACTATCACTTTAGAACTATGGCAAATCGTGGAAAATGGATACACCATTTGGGATCTCGAGTCTCCCACTCCTGAAGAAGAAAGAGATTTTTGATTGAATGCTCAAGCAAAGGATATCATATGAGATTGCATCTCCAGAAATGTATTCACTCATTTCAGAAGGCAAGAGACAGCCAAACAAATCTAGGATGGCATAAGAAATGTTCATGAAGAATTTATGGAAAGAACTGATGCACACTAGTATGATCCGAGCCATGTTTACTCACTTCAAAAGTCTTCTAAAGGAAAGTGTCATGGAGCTCATGGATCATCTAAGCAACCTTGTTCAATGATTGCATCAATGTGGAGTTGAATATATTACGGATCAAGATGTCGTTGAAAAATTGCTCAAGTCCCTCGATGATTCATTTGATCCTATAGTTGCCAAAATCAATGAAAGACCTGACTATGGAGATCTTTAACCCATCGAAATTATGGAATTGTTAGTCATTCACGAGGAACTGCTGGAAAAAGAAAAAGGGAAATCTAATTCTTCCTCGGAAGAGGAAGGTAAAATCCTGTTAAATTATGGTAGCTCTCATGAAGAACAATATGAGTCATCACACAATCACGAAAGATTTAGAAATACCTAATGGGTGTTTGAACACCCCGAGAAGACAAAAATTATGCCTATCCAGGTGATACATCTCCAACGTATCTATAATTTTTTTTGTTCCATGCTATTATATTA
Organism: Triticum aestivum; assembly: GCF_018294505.1. Taxonomy (NCBI): domain Eukaryota; kingdom Viridiplantae; phylum Streptophyta; class Magnoliopsida; order Poales; family Poaceae; genus Triticum; species Triticum aestivum. Next base: position 453,089,942 of record NC_057806.1, read on the forward strand.
TCCATCTAGGATGTTTTATATGCATTTATATGCTATTTTTATATGATTTTTGGGACTAACCTATTAACCTAGAGCCCAGTGTCTGTTTCTGTTTTTTCCTTGTTTTCAAGTATCGCAGAAAAGGAAAACCAAACGGAGTCCAATTGACCTGAAATTTCACGGAGATTGTTTTTGGACCAGAACAATCCCACGGAGTACCGGAGATGGACCAGAGGAATCCCGAGGCCACCACGAGGGTGGGGGCGCGCCCTACCCCCTGGGCGTGCCCCCCTATCTCGTGGCCGACTCGGGGACCCCCCTAATTTGTTCCCGACTCCAACACCTCTTATATATATATATCCAAACTTCCAGAACATAACCTAGACCAGGATTTCCGCCGCCGCAAGCCTCTGTAGCCATCGAAAACCAATCTAGACCCGTTCCGGGACCCTGCCGGAGGGGTAATCCCTCTTCAGTGGCCATCTTCATCATCCCGGCGCTCTCCATGACGAGAAGGGAGTAGTTCACCTCGGGGCTGAGGGTATGTACCAGTAGCTATGTGTTTGATCTCTCTCTCTCTCGTGTTCTTGATTCGGCACGATCTTGATGTATCATGAGCTTTGCTATTATAGTTGGATCTTATGATGTTTCTCCCCCTCTACTCTCTTGTGATGGATTGAGTTTTCCCTTTGAAGTTATCTTATCGGATTGAGTCTTTGAGGATTTGAGAACACTTGATGTATGTCTTGCATGTGCTTATCTTTGGTGACAATGGGATATTCACCTGATCCACTTGATGTATGTTTTGGTGATCAACTTGTGAGTTCCATGACCTCGTGAACTTATGCATAGGGGTTGGCACATGTTTTCGTCTTGACTCTCCAGTAGAAACTTTGGGGCACTCTTTGACGTTCTTTGTGTTGGTTGAATAGATGAATCTGAGATTGTGTGATGCATATCGTATAATCATACCCATGGATACTTGAGGTGACATTGGAGTATCTAGGTGACATTAGGGTTTTTGTTGATTTGTGTCTTAAGGTGTTATTCTAGTATGAACTCTAGGATAGATTGAACGGAAAGAATAGCTTCGTGTTATTTTACTACGGACTCTTGAATAGATCGATCAGAAAGAATAACTTTGAGGTGGTTTCGTACCCTGCAATAATCTCTTCGTTTGTTCTCTGCTATTAGTGACTTTGGAGTGACTCTTTGTTGTATGTTGAGGGATAGTTATATGATCCAATTGTGTTATTATTGTTGAGAGAACTTGCACTAGTGAAAGTATGAACCCTAGGCCTTGTTTCAACGCATTGCAATATCGTTTACGCTCACTTTTACCACTTTCTACCTTGATGTTTTTATATTTTCAGATTACAAAAACATATATCTACCATCCATATTGCACTTGTATCACCATCTCTTCGCTGAACTAGTGCACCTATACAATATACCATTGTATTGGGTGTATTGGGGACACAAGAGACTCTTTGTTATTTGGTTGCATGGTTGCTTGAGAGAGACCATCTTCATCCTACGCCTCCCACGGATTGATAAACCTTAGGTCATCCACTTGAGGGAAATTTGCTACTGTCCTACAAACCTCTGCACTTGGAGGCCCAACAACTTATACAAGAAGAAGGTTGTGTAGTAGACATCACCAGGTCACACGAAGATGATTCATTGAGTCATTCAAGAAGATTACCCCCTCTAGAGATTTCATGCTACAAGTGTAAAAACTTCGGTCATTTCATCACCAACTGCCCAACATGAGAAATGGATGTCAAGCCAAGTAGAAGACGGAATGCACTCAATTGTAGTGGATTCAAGCATGTAGATAGTCACACTAAGCTCGCAAAGAAGAATGAATCATCCACATCTTCTTCAATGAGACCACTCACTGACATAAATCCCAACATTGTGATTGAATCCAACATGAAGAGAATGTTTAGCTGGCTGGCGCTTATGCTAGAATGACAATGGATTCCGAAGGAGAAATATCAAAATCTGAATCTGATGAAGGTAATGAGTTCTACAATAATCTAGGTCATGGTAATGCCTACATTGCTTGTGAGTCTTCAAGTCACTTTGATATTGACTCAAGTGATGATGAGACACCCGCATTGTGCTTTATGGAAAAAGCCTCAAGAGATTAGGGATCACCGAAACACCAAAATCTGTTGACAAAAAATGCTTTATCCTCAAAAACCATTGTCTATGCTAAACTTGTGAAAATGGCTAAAACTCAACAAGATGCTCTTGAGAAAATTAAGAAAAACCTCATGAAATCTGAAGTATTAATGGTCGAAAATATGGATAAATGCTGGAGGAAGAGCATGATGCCCTCTCATACATTCGAAGATTTATCCATCCATCATTATTCTATTTCAGTTGATTTCAAAACATTATCAAATGATCTCCCAAAAAGGAATCAAGAGATCCAATCAGTAAAGAAGACTCATGATGTACTCACAAAGGAAAGTGCTTCATTCTTCGTTGAGCAATCTAAAATAACTCCTGATGATTTTGTGCCACCTTGACTAAAATGCTTAGAGCGCAACAATGCAGATTCCACTTCTGAAACATCTGTTGTTTCTACTGAAAGAAATGCAATTGATATGAATGTTGAGACTAACTCCTACTCCGAGGAACTTGTTGCTATTTCTGATGAAAATGCTAGGCTGAAGAACTTACTCGAGTCTGGAATGCTAAAAAGCTTCAAAGGCCATCAGACTCTTTGTGATGTTCTCAAAAAGTCAATCATTCACAAGAATCCTAGAAAGGAAGGATTGGGTTTCGAGAGAAAACTGAATGTGGATGGATCGTACTACTAGACCCTTGAGCAATATCCTAGGAGAAGTTGGGTCCTTGCTAAGGGTAAAACTCCCGAACCCACTTCACTATCGGGATATAACTGCCCCATTCCCGTTGATGATGATGAATCACTTGATTCTAACTACAAACTGTCCAAGCAACATAAAGGAAATGTTTTTTTCTTGGTACATTGGCTCTAATTGCAGGATGTTCAGCAAATAAGAAGATTTGGATTGAAAAATCTATCATTTGGAAACTTCCTCTTACTACCAATCTAACCTTGCAGAGAAATTATCCTCGAGTAAATGATTACTCTTAAAGGTACAATACTAGTTACTACTCAAAGATAAATGTTGTAAATGAATGACAACAGGAGTACGTGCACACTTTGTCGTATCATTACACTCATGTCTCTGGAAACAATTTCAATTCACATTCTTATGATTACTCTAATGCTTCACAGATGAGAAACTCAAGAGGTTCTTGAAAGAGAACAACTCCTGCTCGACCAAATCAGTTAAGGTCTCTACCTCCCACAAGAATGTAGGTGGTAAAAACTAATTAATCTTTCATGTAGGAAAATTTCTCAAGGCAACTCTAGTGATATCTTATGTCTCGAGACCCTTTCGTCCATGGAAGTTATTTACAGTATTTCATTTGTTCTTTTGAGCCGATATCAAGCTTTATTTGTCGCGGGATTTAGTGTTTCGTCCGATGAACAATTCCCTCAGAGCCATTTGCTTTATCTTGATCCTTCTTTTAGCTAAAGTATTATGTTTCAGACCCTATTTTCTCTCTATTCTTTATCATACAAATATATGCTTTTCGTTATGAGAGTGCAATTCTATCAGAAGCACATTTCTCTCTGATGTCCTTGTTCATGAGAAAGATGCATCTCGAAAGTTTATCTGTTTTGGCGAAAGCCCTCCAAATTTTTGGGCATCCTGCTTGGATCCCAAGAAAACTGCAGAAAATGGTTTCCACGTGCCAATGATCTGCACTACCTCGATCGTGCACGTTGAATGCGGAGAGTCCAACCACTATGATCCATCGATCCTCAAGGGCGGTAGGGAAATCTTCCCTATAAATACCATGTCGGCTTACTTCTGTGGTTCCTCAACCATCCATTCTTTCGACCCCGGACCGCCTCAAGTTCTCCGAGCCCTCAAGTGAAGCAAATCCCCGTGCAACTCCGGTAGAACCTCGCCACATTTGGTCCCCACCAACTTGGTCATCTCTCTCGCCATGTCACCGTAGTCGATCTCTGCCGCCAAGTTAGAGTACGGATATCCAAATGAGCCTACTTAAATTCATGTTCTTAGGGCTTGATCATCCGACGCGATTCCTCGGTTGCTTTTACAGTCGTGGTAGATCTTTAGGGTTCCCTAAATTTCACTGAGTGCGGTTTGTAACTGTCACTCGCGCTAAGTGTAGGAATGGAAGTATGTCTACCAGAGAGGGGTGAATGGGAGTTTTAAATTTTCTTCGGAAAACTTAAATCTCTCAGAACCCAGTAGCGGAATAAACAATAAACAGGCTAAGAAGAACTCAACAAATGGCTGAAGGAACACTAAAGCATGCATCAAAGTAAAATACATGAATAAAAATGCATTGAAGGTAAACTTGAGTAATAGAGGTAACCGAAGGTGCTCGATGGCGACAAGGTATTTGTTCGACCAGTTCACCCTTCTGCACAAGGACCACGCCTGGTTGGAGGGGATGTGACTTAACATGGAAGATAAACTCTCTTCACCCTATTCTCCTCGACAATCGATTCGTCAACCGATGTCGATCACTCGTCTAGATACTTGAAGGCGATCTCTGAACATGTACAGACTTCTTTGAGAACCACAATTACTCCTGGCCTCTGAAAAAAATGACACCTAACCGTCTAGAGAGTTTGCAGCTCTCAATAGTAATAGGCGGAGCATACTAAACTTAGATTCCGGTGATGCTGAACCACTATCTAATTCTTCGGCTCTAGGGTTTTTCTCTCAGTGGATCTTAAACTCAAATCGCTCAAAAAGGGTGTTGCTCAACAATCTTCTTTGAAATCAAGCGGAGCAGCCATCGGACAAAGCCGGCGCGGGGTGGCTATTTATAGCCGCAGCCTTCCCAGATGGGAGATGACCATTTTAGACACGCGGTTCAGCCAATGGCCAACCGACACGTTCACAATGGCTGGATTTTGGAGCAATTGTAACATTACTTGAGGACCAAGTAATGCTAACTCCTCGGTCCGAGGCAAATCTCTCGCAGCAAAGAAGATCACAGTCTCTTGCTGGCGAGTATTTCCTCGGAGCATAAAGAGATTTCTCTCACAGCTTTCATAGGTTTGGGTTTATCACCAGAGAATCAAAACTCCGAAATGTTATACCCCTCTTAATAGTATTGTGGTCCTATGACTCAATGAGAGAAGAAGAACAACGAAATAAATGCTTTCACTTCATATTCATTCTTCCTCGAGCGCAGCCATTTGCTTCGAACAATCACCGAACCAATTGCTTAGACTTCAGCAATTTTTAGGGGTCACTCTCATTAGCTTTATCTTTGGTGATAACCTTCGCTGCTACGCAGGGAGATTATCTTCGTCGTTTTCATCAAACTCATCGATTACTCCAGGGACCTGTTACTCTGTGTGCACTCGCAAACACATAACTCCCAAACTGTTTATGTCAACAAACTCCAAAACATAAGGGGCCTATTATTGCACCAACAATCTCCCCCTTTTTGGACGGTTGTTGACAAAACAGATAATCATCAAAGTGAAGATAGATAAGTAAATTGTAAATCGAACAAGAGTGAACTTGTGTTACTTGACTCGATGATGAAATATACCCCCTGGATGTAGGGTCAATTGATATACAATATAATTCCTTGAAATTCATTTGAGAGTGGAGAATTTTCAATCATACAAGGTAATGATTCGCACTGATGACAGATAATCCATTGAGAGTAAAGTGCAATCATTCATAACTTCTATTAACAATTTCACCTGCAAAACAAAGAGCTTTGACAGAGAACAATGCAGCGGGCGGGGTTATTAATATTACTGCCCATGACAGAAGTTTTACATCATAGCACATGAAATGGTGCAAATGTCTCAAATATAGAGCGAGAAACATAAACACCAAATCCAAACAGAGCAAATCTATCAAACCCTTGATGTTATTCTCCCCCTTTTGTCAACTAGTATAAAAAGGTGTTTAAAAACATGAGTGAGAAACTGTGAATAGGAGTCACTCCGAGGCATTGCCTGAGGAACTGTCTGACGAAGTTTCTGATTCGGAAGTGTGCGGAACATCTTATTCTTCAGCGGTAGCAGCAATAGCTGATCCTTCGAGACAGACTTGGGTCTTGGACGAGGAAGGAACATTGGGATCAGCCTTGTGGCATTTGCGAGACAGATGATTTTCTTCAGAGGGCTTGATAGTCGGCGAAGTGGCTTCTGATTCATCGAGCAATTTGCGTAGCTGTAATCGAAGTAAATTCATCAAGCATTGGCCGCGGCGGTCCTCCGCACCACGCAGAAGGAAGTGCAGCAGCTCCTCCGCGAGCGCGAGGCAGCGGCCCTCCGCACCGCGTAGAAGGAAGTGGAGCAGCTCCTCCGCGAGCACGAGGCGGCGGCCCCGTGCCCTTCCACCGCTGCAGGGACGACCTCGACGACGACACGAACTATTATGGCAATGTGGCGGGCAAGGCAGCCACGTGTACGAGATCATCGTCCGCAACCTCATTTTTTTTCTATTTTTAAGTTAAACGGTCAATTTATGTAAATTATATCCGTACTTTAATGAAATCCATCATGTTTGAGAAAATTTGACCGGTTTATTGAAATTGGTTTATTTAAAATGGATGCGACTATGGCTAGAAGACTGACTCTCGCATTGGTATCCATAGACTGGTGCTCACCTGTCAGCGGACATGTGCGATGTCTATTTAGGGCCATTGTTTGGAGATGCCTTTAGATTTTAACCCATTGGATATCAATGATCTAAGGCTTATTCCAATGCACACGCACTTAGATGAGCTGCTAAGAATATTAGAAGGTTTAGTAATGTATGGGTGCTTAACTTGTTGTAGTTAATTTTTTTATTTAACGATTTAGCAACTAAAGTCTTTGCACATTGGTGAGCTTTTTTCATTCAAGTGTTTTGTCTATGTTCACGTGGTTGGCATTGGTTCTTCCTGAGTCGCCAAACTCATCTCTCTCTTTAATTATCTTGACACATTAGCTTTTTCGCTTACTTGAGGCCAACTCCACCGCACGACCCCATCCTGTTCGGCCCCGACCTTTGGGGTAAAACGGACAAACAAGGCGACCCAGCGCGCGACGGTCCAGACCCATCTGGTCCGTTTTGTGTCCGCGCCGACCCATTTCGAGCGCAAACTTGCGCCTGGTTTCGGTCACGGCAGACACCAAACGGATGCTTCGAACGTCCGCGTTGGGGCCGCATGGCAGGCAGCCACCTACCTCCCAGACACCCACATCAATGCGCACGCGCGGGCGGCCCCGTCTGTCATCCGCCCACGCGAACGGTCGCGGTCCTTCTTAAATGGGACCCGTGGACCGGTCGTCGTCCACACTGCCCCACTTCACCCCGCGGCCTCCTCAAAACCCGACAACCCTAGACCCCCAAACTAGCCTCGAGTTCGCCGGCCGGCCGCCTGCAGCCATGGGGCTATGGAACTACGGCCGCAAAGGCAAGCACGACCGCGAGGCTGGCTCCTCGTCGGGGCGCCGCCGCGGCTCCGCGAAGAAGGAGGAGCCCACATCGCCATCGCCATCGCCACCGTGTTGGGCCCCCGCGCCGCCCGCGTTCTCCATCGCGCCCACGGCTGCCGGCGAGCGCGACCGGCACGACATCGAGGCGGCCATATGCCGCCGTTATTGGGAGACGAGGACGCCGCTACCCTGGAGCGAGGTCCACCTATCCAACAACTGGCACCTGTCGGCCGACCGCGTGCCGATCCCGCCGGTGCCGCTGAGCGACCGTGCGCGCCGCCAGGAGATCCAGCGCCGTCGCCGCCTCCTCCCGGACGACCTCTACTACAACGAGAGATACGCCCCCGACTCGCCATTGTGGGACACTTGGTTCCGCGATGAGCACGACATGCGACGGGCGTCCTTCTTCGCCGGCACGTCAACGGAGCCGCGGCGGCCACGTGAGCCCCGAGCGGCTCCCTAGGAGCACGGGCGTAGGCTGGTGCGCGGCCTCACGCCCACGCCGTCGCCATCTCCATCTCCTCCACCACCTCCTCGCATGACAACGGAGAAGGAGGCCCGGCTCATGGCGCGTGTCATGGGGGACTCCATGAACACGCATGATGAGCGCCAATGGCCGGGCCTCGAGGAGACGATGGCCCTCTCTGCGGCCGGCGACATCGCCATCTCCGAGGTGGAGATGATGCCGAAGGAGGAGGTGGTGGAGGAGCCGCTGGTGGCCGCGATCCACCCTGGCCTGGTGGGCCAGAGGTGGAGTTGGTCGTGCACCGCTGAGAAGATGGCGGCCGCCGTGGGGGGCGTGAACTGGTGCCCCACGCCACCGCGGTCGCCGAAGCGGGACGCCTCGCCTCGGGAGGAGGTGGTGCAGGCACCGGCCACCTTCCAACCCGCCGCCCCCGTGCACCACGGACCGCCGGCCCACATGTGGACGCCGCCGGACTACGTCGACCTCGTCAGCGACGACGACAACACATGCGGCCAGTGAAGACGACGACGGCCACGGCATCGACGAGCGTAGCAGGAGCGTGCGGGCGGCGTTTTTTTGTTTTCTTTTTATGTTAATTATTGAACAGGGCCGTTTAAGTGGATTATGTAACTGGGCCGTTTTGTGGACGTGACCTTTATATATGTTTTACCTTTTTTAAGTGCGTTTATTTATTTATTTTAAGCATTTTATTTAAGTTTTTTATTTTTTTAATCACGTTCATTCCGGACATGATTTGGGGTAAGGCCGCGTGTTAAGTGCACCCACGACCCAACGGACAAACGCGGACATGGGCAAACCCATCGTCGCACCAAAGAGACAAAATCCGGCTAAACCGCACGTCTGTTTGAGGTCGTGCGGTGGAGTTGACTTGACAAGCTTTAGCACCAAGATGAAACATTTAAAAGGGCCTAAAAATACGTATACGTATATGGTGGGTGCACGATTACCAGCGCTCCGTACACAGCGACTTAAGCATGTACTGGTTTACTCCTGCAGCTATGTCGCCGTCAGTTAGTCAAGTCGAACATTACTTCTCCCTCAAAAAAATATCGAACATTACTTCGCCTGACCTAGTAGCTAGCTGTAACGCATGAAACACGGAATGTCCAGTTCAGAAAAGAATCCAGTGGAAATCTTTGTGAAGATCCTGCAGCGTATTGATACTGCCAGACTCTACCTAGCTGCCTAGGCCGGTTTCCCGTAGGCCGTTGTACTATTTCCTTTCGAGAGGCCTAGCCAGCCACTTTCATCATGCGTGTCGCGCTAGGCCATCACTATGTGCGTTTGGTTTATTCGGTTTATACGGTTTTTTGTTTTCAATGATATTAATATATCGGTAAATACGGTATAAAATTTAAATACGGTTCGATTTTGATATATACCAAATCATTTCGGTATGGTTTACATACCGTATAAACCAAAGTTGACGCGAATTTGAAAATAACATATAATAGTTTGCAAATTTATGACTCAAAACACATATATTTTTATACAAATAGTATATAACTATATGCGAGTGCATATCCATGCATGGATTCGATGGTTATGGACGTGATTAGCATTCTTTTGAAGAGAAGTATGACTATGTCACAATAAAAATGGATGCGCTTACCAGGAAATCTAGCTTATGTACAAAAAATGACTACTTGTATGGTTGTTCTCCCCAAGATATGTACATATATTTTTTACTTCGGTATATACCATAAAAAGAAAAATTCAAGAGGGTATGAAAAGTTCATACCATACCGAAACCAAAAACTATAAAATTGGCTCGGTTTGGTTTATTTTCAGTATGTTTTTTTGGTTCGGTTTTAAAATGCTCGGGGTGACTAGGCCATACTACATGTTAATAATGAGCTTCTTTACAAAAGTGTTAACAATGGACCGTCAGAAAACCTCCTATTCCGCGCATAAAGCCAGCCCAAGTACCCGTTTTCCATGATTTTTGGCATTTTTTATTTCACAGATTCAAAAAAATGACATTTAAAATGCTTAAAATACTTTTTATAAGGAAGAAAATAAATTTTGCGGAAATTTAAAAGGTTTATGGCGTATAAATGCTCGTCATGTATTTATAAATAATCGATTCATATTTGAGAAATGTTCGTTTCTTATTTAAAAATATTGACTGTATATATAACATTCTTCATTATGTCTTACAAAATTAATCTTGATATGCTAAAAATGATAATCATAGGTTTTAAAATGTTCAAATTATTCATAGCCTGCTTAAAAACCGACACACTATTATAAATTGTTTTTCTATGAAGGCAGAGAAAAGAGGGTAAAAGAAATAAAACCAGACATGGCCAAGCACACAAAAATAAAAACCTATAGAGTAATAACCAACCGAAAAATCCCATAGAAAACCATGGTAAAAGAATAACAAAAAAAGAAAAGAAGAAAAGAAAAACCGTCACTCTAGCACTGAGCCGACCAAAGAGTGCTGTGTGGGTTCCTCAAATGGTCTCTATTCGGCGGCAAATGCTAGGTCTCGCTTATTGCGACACCGTAGCTAGCACCGCCTCAAGCGATCAACAAAATGGGCCAGCCCATTAACTGTGATATGAGCGGTTTTGGCGATTTTTCGAGGACCGGTTCGTGGAACCTTTCATCCGATATTTGCCGGTTTTGGGAAGGTTACATGTGTTTTTCTTTCCTTTATGTGTTTTTAATTACCAATTTTCATTTTTTTGTTTTTTTTGTTTTTCGTTTTTTGTTTTCAAAGTACATGTTGAGGATTTTTTTTATTATATGTTCAATATTTTTAGTATATAGATCGCGTAATTTTTAGATACATGTTGATTGAAAAAAATAGATGTTCAACATTTATGCAAATAAATGTAGAACCAGTGGCAATGCCAGGATCAAAACCTTCTGATGTCAAGCTTCTCTAATAGGAAATTCTGCAGACAATACATAGGAAAAAATCTCATAGTTTATTATGATTTTTTCATGGTAGTAGTCCTTTTTTGATCTTGCATATTTTGATATATATGCATAGTAGCATTCATACTCATAAACTGGAATATATCGGTCTCAACATAAGAAATGAGGTGATGGTACAAGAAATCATCATCTATTCTATTGCTGAAATGAGACCTGATATATCTCATTGCAGACCATGCTCTTTCAACTATTCATCAACACTGGAAACAATAATGCAAGCTTCACCAAAAGGAATACTATAGTAAAAACAACAAACAACTTCCTTTCGCAACAATCTCTTACTTCCAAATATTGCTCACGAGAGAAGAAAATTAGAACAGAGCTAGAGGGGTAGAGAACCCAAGAACAAAAGTTGAACATTTTTAAATACACAATGATTTTTCTAAACACACACTGAGTATTTTAAAATAATGCATGAATAAATTTATACATTTTCATGAACTTTATTTAATGGCACGAAGCATATTTTTAGAGTGAAATTTTTTAAATGCCATAATTCTTTAATGATATGAACATTTTTTACAAACTATGTGAACAACTTTTCATTTTCACAAACATTTTAAATGCAATGCACATTTTTCTGAATGGTACGAGAATTTTAGAAGTCTTGTGAGAAAAAAATTTATACTGCATGGACATTTTTTTAATTTATGGTGAAGGTTTTAAAATTTCATAAGCAAAACTAAACATGTGGACATTTTAATTTTAAATGTGTGAATATTTCTAAAATTTTCAGTCATTTTTCAAATGGTAAGAATATTATTCAAAATTGCGCAAACAATATTTTTATGCTAAATGAAAAAATGTACGGTGAACATTTTTGAAAAATAAAGTAAAAAGTTTGATTAAAAAAATATAAATAGAAGTAAGAAAAAACGAAGCAAAGAAATGAATGCAACCGAGGAACTAATCATTACTGGGCTGGCCCACTATAGTCCCTCTCTAGGGGAGGCGAGACGTAGCCACGCCCCTATTCCACGCCCTATCGAAGGGCTGCCACTACTTTCAGCATATCTTGACCAACAGAATTAACAAAAAAAATCATTCTACTCCCTCCATTCACAAATATGTTTTGGATATTTCATATGGACTATATACTGATTGAAATGAGTAAACACTAAAACGTGTCGATTAACATCCGATTTAAAAAAGAGTTACCACATCTTATATATTTGTGAACGGTGTGAGTATATTAAAAAAATACTAAAAAACTCATGTCTAAAAACAAACTTCAGTAGAAAAAAACGACCAACAGACTGTAAAACATAGGGTTCGGGAAACTGCACGACACAAGACATGTACAGAGGCTACGTGTGTGTATTTAGACATGTACAGAGGCTACGTGTGTATATACAGGGAAAATACATCCTACTATTGGGTATAGTTAGATCAATGTGGTAGTATATATACTAATTTATTATTTTTAGTATGTTCATATATTATATCTAAGATACTTCCAAGCGAGTGATGTGAAAAAATTGCATGTGACTCCATGTTTTATCATATTTTTAAATACGTACATATTTATACGTAAAAAAGAGTATGCTAAAAGTATAATTGATACTACCTAAACACTCTTATATACTACATACTACGCATACATACACTCCGTATGATAAATACTACGTAAAACATATAAAACAAAAGTGGAAGTAACTACATCGGGTAGTAGGAAACATTTGTCATATATATAATACACTTTGAAGTTTTTGAACTTTTCAAATGTTTCAGACTTACGTTTCATCAAGTTGATATACCCATATCTGCTTAAATCATCTGTGAAGGTCAGAAAATAACAATACCCGCCGCGAGCCTTAACATTCATCGGACTGCATACATTAGTATGTATTATTTCTAATAAGTCAGTTGCTTGCTCCATTGTTCCGGAGAACAGAGTCTTAGTCATCTTGCCCATGAGGCACGGTTCGCAAGCATCAACTGATTCATAATCAAGTGATTCCAAAAGCCCATCAGAATGGATTTTCTTCATGCGCTTTACACCAATATGACCTAAACGGTAGTGCCACAAATAAGTTGCACTATCATTATTAACTTTGCATCTTTTGGCTTCACTATTATGAGAATGTGTATCACCACAATCGAGATCCAACAAACCATTTTCATTGGGTGTATGACCATAGAAGGTTTTATTCATGTAAACAGAACAACAATTTATTCTCTTACTTAATTGAATAACCGTATTGTAATAAACATGATCAAATCATATTCATGCTCAACGCAAACACCAAATAACACTTATTTAGGTTCAACACTAATCCCGAAAGTATAGGGAGTGTGCGATGATGATCATATCAATCTTGGAACCACTTCCAACACACATCGTCACTTCACCCTTAACTAGTCTCTGTTCATTCTGCAACTCCCGTTTCGAGTTACTACTCTTAGCAACTGAACCAGTATCAAATACCGAGGGGTTGCTACGAACACTAGTAAAATACACATCAATAATCTGTATATCAAATATACCTTTGTTCACTTTGCCATCCTTCTTATCCGCCAAATACTTGGGGCAGTTCCGCTTCCAGTGACCAGTCCCTTTGTAGTAGAAGCACTTAGTCTCAGGCTTAGGACCAGACTTGGGCTTCTTCACTTGAGCAGCAACTTGCTTGTCGTTCTTCTTGAAGTTACCTTTCTTTCCCTTTGCCCTTTTCTTGAAACTAGTGGTCTTGTTAATCATCAACACTTGATGCTCTTTCTTGATTTCTACCTTCATCGATTTCATCATCATGAAAAGCTTGGGAATCGTTTTCATCATCCCTTGCATACTATAGTTCATCACGAAGTTCTACTAACTTGGTGATGGTGACTAGAGAATTCTGTCAATCACTATTTTATCTGGAAGATTAACTCCCACTTGATTCAAGCGATTGTAGTACCCAGACAATCTGAACACATGCTCACTGCTTGAGCTATTCTCCTCCATCTTTTAGCTATAGAACTTGTTGAAGACTTCATATCTCTCAACTCGGGTATTTGCTTGAAATATTAACTTCAACTCCTGGAGCATCCATATGATCCATGACGTTCAAAACGTCTTTGAAGTCCCGATTCTAAGCTGTTAAGCATGGTGCACTAAACTATCAAGTAGTCATCATATTGAGCTAGCCAAACATTCATGACGTCTGCATCTGCTCCTGCAAGAGGTCTGTCACCTAGCGGTGCATTAAGGACATAATTCTTCTGTGCAGCAATGAGGATAAACCTCAGATCACGGATCCAATCCGCATCATTGCTACTAACATCTTTCAACTTAGTTTTCTCTAGGAACATATCAAAAATAAAACAGGGGAGCTAAACGCGAGCTATTGATCTACAACATAGATATGCTAATACTACCAGGACTAAGTTCATGATAAATTTAAGTTCAATTAATCATATTACTTAAGAACTCCCACTTAGAAAGACATCCCTCTAATCCTCTAAGTGATCACGTGATCCAAATCAACTAAACCATAACCGATCATCACGTGAAATGGAGTAGTTTTCAATGGTGAACATCACTATGTTGATCATATCTACTATATGATTCACGCTCGACCTTTCGGTCTCAGTGTTCCGAGGCCATATCTGCATATGCTAGGCTCGTCAAGTTTAACCTGAATATTCTGCGTGTGCAAAATTGGCTTGCACCCGTTGTAGATGGACGTAGAGCTTATCACACCCGATCATCACGTGGTGTCTAGGCACGACGAACTTTGGCAACGGTGCATACTCAGGGAGAACACTTTTATCTTGAAATTTAGTGAGAGATCATCTTATAATGCTACCGTCAATCAAAGCAAGATAATATGCATAAAAGATAAACATCACATGCAATCAATATAAGTGATATGATATGGCCATCATCATCTTGTGCTTGTGATCTCCATCTCCGAAGCACCGTTATGATCACCATCGTCACCGGCGCGACACCTTGATCTCCATCGTAGCATCGTTGTCGTCTCGCCAATCTTATGCTTCTACTACTATCGCTACCGCTTAGTGATAAAGTAAAGCATTACAGGGCGATTGCATTGCATACAATAAAGCGATAACCATATGGCTCCTGCCAGTTGCCAATAACTTGGTTACAAAACATGATCATCTCATACAATAAAATTTAGCATCATGTCTTGACCATATCACATCACAACATGCCCTGCAAAAACAAGTTAGACGTCCTCTACTTTGGTGTTGCAAGTTTTACGTGGCTGCTACGGGCTTAGCAAGAATCGTTCTTACCTACACATCAAAACCACAATGATAGTTTGTCAATTCGGTGATGTTTTAACCTTTGCAAGGACCGGACGTAGCCACACTCGGTTCAACTAAAGTTGGAGAAACTGACACCCGCCAGCCACCTGTGTGCAAAGCACGTCGGTAGAACCAGTCTCGCGTAAGCGTAAGCATAATGTCGGTCTGGGCCGCTTCATCCAACAATACCGCCGAACCAAAGTATGACATGCTGGTAAGCAGTATGACTTATATCGCCCACAACTCACTTGTGTTCTACTCGTGCATATAACATCAACGCATAAAACCAGGCTCTGATGCCACTGTCGGGGAACGTAGTAATTTTAAAAAAAATCCTACGCACACGCAAGATCATGGTGATGCATAGCAATAAGAGGGGAGAGTGTTGTCCATGTACCCTCGTAGACCGAAAGCGGAAGCGTTAGCACAACTTGGTTGATGTAGTCGTACGTCTTCACGATCTGACCGATCAAGTACCGAACGCACGGCACCTCCGAGTTCTGCACACGTTCAACTCGATGACGTCCCTCGAACTCCGATCCAGCCGAGTGTTGAGGGAGAGTTTCGTCAGCACGACGGCGTGGTGACGATGATGATGTTCTACTGACGCAGGGCTTCGCCTAAGCACCGCTACGATATGATCGAGGTGGATTATGGTGGAGGGGGGCACCGCACACGGCTAAGAGATCAAGAGATCAATTGTTGTGTCTATGGGGTGCCCCCTGGCCACGTATGGAAAGGAGTCAAGGAGGGGGGAGAGGGCCGGCCCCTATGGCGCGCCCTGGAGGAGTCCTACTCCCACCGGGAGTAGGATTTCCCCCTTCCAAGTAGTAGGAGTAGGAGTCAAGGCAAGGGAAGAGAGAAGAGAAGGAAGGAGGGGGCGCAGCCCCTCCCCCTAGTCCAATTCGGACTAGGCCTTGGGGGGGCGCCCAACCTCTCCTCTCTCTTTCCCCTAAAGCCCAATAAGGCCCATATACTCCCCGGCGAATTCCCGTAACTCTCCGGTACTCCGAAAAATAACCGAATCACTCGGAACCTTTCCGATGTCCGAATATAGTCGCCCAATATATCGATCTTTACGTCTCGACCATTTCGAGACTCCTCGTCATGTCCCTGATCTCATCCGGGACTCCGAACTACCTTCGGTACATCAATACACATAAACTCATAATATAACCGTCATCGAACTTTAAGCGTGTGGACCCTACGGGTTCGAGAACTATGTAGACATGACCGAGACACGTCTCCGGTCAATAACCAATAGCAGAACCTGGATGCTCATATTGGTTCCCACATATTCTATGAAGATCTTTATCGGTCAAACCGCATAACAACATACGTTGTTCCCTTTGTCATCGGTATGTTACTTGCCCAAGATTCGATCGTCGGTATCTCAATACCTAGTTCAATCTCATTACCGGCAAGTCTCTTTACTCGTTCCGTAATACATCATCCCGCAACTAACTCATTAGTTGCAATGCTTGCAAGGCTTAAGTGATGTGCATTACCGAGAGGGCCCAGAGATACCTCTCCGACAATCGGAGTGACAAATCCTAATCCCAAAATACGCCAACCCAACAAGTACCTTCGGAGACACCTGTAGAGCACCTTTATAATCACCCAGTTACGTTGTGACGTTTGGTAGCACACAAAGTGTTCCTCCGGTAAACGGGAGTTGCATAATCTCATAGTCATAGCAACATGTATGAGTCATGAAGAAAGCAATAGCAACAAACTAAACGATCAAGTGCTAAGCTAATGGAATGGGTCAAGTCAATCACATCATTCTCCTAATGATGTGATCCCGTTAATCAAATGACAACTCATGTCTATGGTTAGGAAACATAACCATCTTCGATTAACGAGGTAGTCAAGTAGAGGCATACTAGTGACACTCTATTTGTCTATGTATTCACACATGTATTATGTTTCCGGTTAATACAATTCTAGCATGAATAATAAACATTTATCATGATATAAGGAAATAAATAATAACTTTATTATTGCCTCTAGGGCATATTTGCTTCAATGGCCTCATCCTCAACTACCACATAGTCTTCATCCTGAGATTCAGAGGTCTTCTTCTTTCTGGCCCTGGTGGGAGCTTTGGGTAAGTTGCTTGGGGTGCTCCTGCTACCAGCATCTGAACTGCTAGAGGGACTAGTGCCCTCACTCAGGTGAACCTGCTCCTCTGACCTGTTCTGGCTGTCACTCTGATCAGACATATTGCAAACCCTGACAGCAGATCCTGTGAATAGATATAGATGAGATAGAGTGGATGAGCATCACAAAATGCAGAGGTTTTTGCAAAAGAATGAGTCAAAAACTTAGTTTTAGTTTTCCACAGAAAGCATTTCGGATCAACCGATTTGTAAACTCGGTGATACCGAAGCAGCTGTTGGAACCTAAACTAGTGAACTCGGTCAGACCGAGTCACAGTTCGGTGGCATCGAGACTGCTAGGGTTTCACAAAGTCCTGAACTCGGTCACACCGATTTGCAATTCTCGGTTAGACCGAAAATTACATGTGCAATGGCCTGAGCCAAATCGGTGGTACCGAGTTCCACAACTCGGTGGGTCCGAGATGGTTTCGGCGGAAACCTAACCCTAAATTTTCAATTCACGACTAAACTACAGAGTGTTTTGACTGGATAAGAATGATCTCAATCGTGGCAAGATACATGGCAAACACAATGTGCTAGGAATCAGATAGGGATAGCACAGTGATCGAGTTCATACCCTAGTTCAGCGGAGAACTCGCTACGGAGGCAACGGCGGGGATGATTACCCTTGACGGCGGCGGAGACTAGCGGCAGGAGGCGGCTGGCGACGAGTAAGACGATCCGAAGATCCTGGAGGCAGAGCAGGCTAAGCGCGGGTCGAGGAGGTTCGGAAAGTTTTCCAAAATTTGACCCATGGGTATATATAGCCCGACCCTGTTGGTGTGACCGAGTGGAACAACTCGGTGGCACCGAGGTTCATAACTGCAAGCAGTTACTGAAACTCGGTGTGACCAAAAGGTTCGAATCGGTTGCACCGAGGTAGAAAACCTAGATCGACTTAGTGATCTCGGTATGACCGAAATGGGTGAATCGGTCAGACCGAAACGCACAAAGAAGTTTTGGAAGTTTAAGTCTATGACGAATCGGGGACTCCGAGTGCTCCTCACAAAGAGTGGTTCGAATCTGACTTGATCAAATTTTGTGATGCAGCATGAATAGAGTTTGAGACGAGAAAATCATAGATAGCTAGAGAAGGTTCTTAGGCATTCTTGTCCATCCACTTGGCCAAAAGAAAAGGAAGCCAATCAATAAAAACAACAAGTGGATGTCCTCTAATGAGTAAATTATGCAACCAACATGCTCACACAATAAAATGGCAAATGAAATATGTGGCAAAGCATGCACAAACAATTCTAGCATCTATCAAGCAATTGGCGATGACTAGGTCCATCTATATATGAGTATATTGACTTAGGAGTCAAATGAGAACATTTGATCATAGGTCATACTCATCGTTTAAGCACAAGTGGGGTTACCACTTTTACATAAAAGCATTGTTGTGTTCACACCATTAGAGTTGCTTTAACTCAATTGTTAGAGTAAAGCTCCCCCTAGATGTGAGATCCCCCCTAAGAGGGATGAACTAACCTTGGGTTTTGTCGATGATGACTTCATGTAGGTGTTGAAGATGTGGATGCTCTATGTTGATGTAGATCATTTGGAGCTATCCTTTGGAGTGAATTGCACTTTCAATACCTACACGGGTTAGTCCCACAAGGAACAAACAAGGGTATCCATAGACATAGAGTGATGCACACACAAGATGATGTCTATGAAATCTTTAGGTTACCTTGTCCCTTGTCTTACCAACAAGAGGGTTTGTGACTCCTTGAACTAGTGCAAGATGTGGAAGTTGATTGCACTTGTTCTTGCCAAAATGATAAGAGTGAAGTATATTGGTAGAGTCACCCTCAAGAACTCTTCTAGTTCTTCTTCTTCAGGATCCACACCATCTTGATGGGAATCCTCGGAGTTGTAGTTGTACTTGATGAAGTGGAACTTGATGTAGTCTTGGGAACCCACTTGACCAAGGCCTTAGGAGCTTCTTCAAATGCATCAATTTCCTCTTGAAGCTTGTCCTTGCCTTTTTGCTTGTAGTCTTGTGATGGAATATCATCTTGAGCTTGTGTCCCTTTGGATGAAGTAGGATCATACTTCTCTTGTTGAGGAACAAACTTCGTCTTGGGGTATTGATCTTCTTCCCACTCAACTCCATTGGCATTGAACTTTCGTTCAAAACCAATACCTTGATTCTTCCGGTGCCTTCCTTGCTTGCATACAATTTCCTCGAATTGCTTACTCCCGGCAAGGCTCTTGTAAACACCTTTCTCTATAATTCCCTTCAATAAGCTATTTTCTTGCTCAAGTGTAACTTGGATAAGAGAATCATTAGTGGAATCAAGAGAACTACTAGAAGCAACAACATTTGATTTAGCATGATCATCGTTACTACTAGAAGAAGAATCCTTCTTGTTCTTGTTACTAGACTTGACTTGAGGCATGTAAGTGGATAAGAGTAAATGCTTGGCAATGTAAGAAGAACTTTTCTTGCGAAGATCATCATTGATTGCCTTTAAGAACTCATGCTCTTGCTCAAGGTTGAGCTTTTCAAAACGTAATTTCTCATGAGTCCTTAAAAGTTCTCGATGATCTCCTAAGATAGTTTCATGAGCTAACTTAAGATTGTTTAGTTCTTTAGTTAGAGACTCAATCTTCTCCTTATCATTGTCATTCGTTTCATCATAGTATTCATCACTATAGTTGTCAACAAGTAACTCATCATCACCTAACAAGTCATCTTCATCACTATTGAAATCAACATACTCGAGGTGTGATACCTTTGGACCTTTGGCCATGAAGAATCTTCCAATTCCTTCATTTGGTGAATCAAATATGTCGTAGGAGTTGGTTGACACAAGTGCTAGTCTGGCAACACCTTCATCTTGAGTATATTCGGAGTAGGAGTGATAGCTTCTCTCGGAGTCATTGTCGGAGTCGGAGCCGGAGCCGGATACCCATTCACCAACATGAGCTCGATGTCTTCGTTTTTTGTAGCTCCTTGATGACTTATCCTTCCTTTCCGAATCCTTGCTTCTTCGAGGGTGTCTTCGTTCATATCGATCATCCCTACTCCTTCTCTCCCTTGATGGTGATTCTTCTCTTCTACTTATTCTTTTGGGAGACTCTTCTCTTCTCTTGTGGGGATCCGTACACTCATTGGAGTAGTGTCCGGGTCTTCCACAATTGTAGCAGTTTCGCTCTCGACTAGAAGATCTTTTGTCATTGTAGGACCTTGACTTGGAACTTCTTTCCTTGCTTCTACTCTTGTAGAACTTGTTGAAGTTCTTCACCATTAGGCTCAATTCTTCATTGAAGGTTTGTTTCTCACTTGATGATGTGGGAGCTTCACATGAGGCTTTGTAAGCACTACTTGACTTGTTATGGAGCTCCTCCTTATCCTTGAGTGACATCTCATGAGCAAAAATTCTTCCAATGACTTCCGTTGGCTTGAGATCTTTGTAATTTGGCATCATTTGGATCAATGTGCATACGGTATCGTATTTTCCATCCAAGGCTCTTAGGATCTTCTTGATGATGAATTTGTTGGTCATCTCTTCACTTCCTAAGCCGGCAATATCATTTGTGATAAGAGCAAGCCTAGAGTACATTTCAGCGACACCTTCACCATCCTTCATTTTGAACTTGTCAAGTTGACTTTGAAGCACATCCAACTTGGATTCCTTGACGGAGTAGGTACCTTCATGCATATCAATCAAAGTACCCCAAATTTCCTTTGCATTCTCAAGACGGCTGATTTTGTTGAATTCTTCGGGGCACAATCCTTTGAAGAGGATATCGCAAGCTTGAGTATTGTATTGTAGCATCTTCAAATCATCCGCGGTAGCTTCACAATTTGGTTCTCTCCCATCAAAGAATTCACCTTGCAAGCCAACACACACAATAGCCCAAACAGCGGGGTTATGTCCAAGAATATGCATTTTCATCTTATGCTTCCAACTAGCAAAATCTGTACCATCAAAGTAAGGACCTCTACGGTGATAATTTCCCTCGCTAGACGCCATACTCTCCTAGGTTGTGAAACCAAGGCTATGACCACCAAAAGCTATGGAAATCAAAGCAAATGGAGACCAAAGCTCTGATACCACTTGTAGGATCGAAAGTATGTCTAGAGGGGGGTGATTAGACTACTTGACCAAATAAAAATCTATCCTTTTCCCAATTTTAGTCTTTGGCAGATTTTAGCTATCTTAGCACAAGTCAAGCAATCTTAACACAATTCAAGCAAGCATGTAAAGAGTCTATGAGCAGTGGAAAATAAAGCATGCAACTTGCAAGAATGTAAAGGGAAGGGTTTGGAGAATTCAAACGCAATTGGAGACACGGATGTTTTTGTCGTGGTTCCGATAGGTGGTGCTATCGTACATCCACGTTGATGGAGACTTCAACCCACGGAGGGTAACGGTTGCGCGAGTCCATGGAGGGCTCCACCCATGAAGGGTCCACGAAGAAGCAACCTTGTCTATCCCATCATGGCCATCGCCCACGAAGGACTTGCCTCACTAGCGGTAGATCTTCACGAAGTAGGCAATCTCCTTGCCCTTACAAACTCCTTGGTTCAACTCCACAATTTTTTGTCGGAGGCTCCCAAGTGACACCTAGCCAATCTAGGAGACACCACTCTCCAAGAACTAATAGATGGTGTGTTGATGATGAACTCCTTGCTCTTGTGCTTCAAATGATAGTCTCCCCAACACTCAACTCTCTCTCACAGGATATGGATTTGGTGGAAAGAAGGTTTGAGTGGAAAGCAACTTGGGGAAGGCTAGAGATCAAGATTCATATGGTAGGAATGGAATATCTTGGCCTCAACACATGAGTAGGTGGTTCTCTCTCAGAAAATATGTATTGGAAGTGTTGGTATGTTCTGATGGCTCTCTCCATGAATGAAGAGTGGGTGGAGGGGTATATATAGCCTCCACACAAAAACTAACCATTACACACAATTTACCAATCTCTGTGAGACCGAAGTGAAAAACTCGGCCGGACTGATTTAGCAAACCTAGTGACCGCTAGGATTTTCGGTGGGACTGAGATGCAACTCGGTAGGACCACTTTTGGTAATAATCTAACCAGAGAGTTGGTCAGATAAACTCGGTGGCACTGATCGCTCATTTCGGTGGGACCGAAATGTTACGAAAGAGAAACAGAGAGTTTACATTGCAGTCTCGGTGGGACCGATTGCTCATCTCGGTAGGACCGAAACGTTATGAAGGGAAACAGAGAGATTACAACCCCATCTCGGTGTGACCGAAGTCCCTATCGGTGAGACCGATTTGCCTAGGGTTTGTGGCAGTGGCTATGACATTTGAAACTCGATGGCGCCGGATAGAAAGAATCAGTAGGGCCGAGTTTGACTTTTGGTTTAGGTCATATGTGGATGTGGGAAGGTAGTTGAGGGTTTTGGAGCATATCACTAAGCACTATGAAGCAAGAACCTCATTAAACAACACCTCATCCCTCCTTGATAGTATTGGCTTTTCCTATAGACTCAATGTGAT